>NW_023269056.1:23368-30129 GCF_013103735.1 Etheostoma cragini
GGCCCAGTTAGAGGTGATGCTGCTGCTTCAACCTCTCTGGATCATCAGGACTCAGCGGATCCTGCAACACATCCTCCTTGGGATCACCCAAACATTTGAAATGGCCAGCCCCATCTGATGAGAGAAGAAGAGAAGAGAAGAGATCCATAAGTCTTTCCAGAGACTCCCTCCATCAGCTGTCAGTCAGTGAAGCAGCACATCCAGTATAAAGAGCAGCAGAGACTTCAGTCCTGTTCAGACACCAAGTGGAACGGCTGTGTAGAGAAGCCTGCTTCCTTTCAGCTTTCATGTTAACGTGTTGGACTGAAGCTCCCAGACCTGCAGAGACTTTGGGATCAGGTCTGTGGACTCTGCACATTTCACTGAATACACAGTGGAAATAGACTAGAAAACAACAGGTAACGAGGTAACAAGAGACAGGAGACACAAGGGCTGGGAACAGGTGAAAAACATCAGACAATCACAAGGGCGGGAAAACTAAAGGCAGGAAGTAAAACTAGACTATACATAAAAACAAGACTATCAAAATAAAACAGGAAACAGAACTCACACAATCATAACAACTTCTACCTACCGTTAGCTAGAAGCTAGCTCCAACACGGTCTAACGTGTGTCTTTCACTGAAAGGATTCTAACAGCGTGCAGCTAAAGACACGAGGAGACGAGTTGAGCTTTGAGACAACGTGGACACTGCTGCTGTTGGAGACACGACAGGGACGGGACACTAGTCTAGATCGTAAGGTTGTGGCATTTAATCTTTATTCTTAAATCTTTTTATTTTATTTTATGTTATTTAAGATAAAATACATTTTTCAAGGTAACTTTTGATAAGAGGACACATCTGTTTTGCAGTTAGTAGAAAATATTTTGTTGACAACTCATTCAGTTAAAGAAATCGTGAGAAAATCATAGAAAAGGGGGCGGCTGTGGCTCAGTGGTAGAGCGGTTGCCTGCCAATTGGAAGGTTGGTGGTTCGATCCCCGCCCCTGCAGTCATTGTCGAAGTGTCCTTGGGCAAGACACTGAACCCCGAGTTATCCCCGGTACTGCGCATCGGAGTGTGAGTGTGAGTGTTTATCTGATGAGCAGGTGGCACCTTGTACGGCGGCCTCGGCCACAGTGTGTGAATGGTGAATGTTTCCTGTTGATGTAAAAGCGCTTTGAGTAGTTAAGACTAAAAAAAGCGCTATATAAATACAGTACATTTACATCTTAAAGTTGTGAATCGTGTCTGATTGTGAGTTGAGTGTATCGTGACATCCCAAATACTAACTGTGTTTAGTTTGATACTGCTGAAACCAGCATGGACTGACCCCAACCCTCTACTGACCTCAGAGTCTCCAGTCTACAGTCTGGACTCTTCTTCAGATCACACAACCGCTTCACGTCTGAATCCTTCAGGTCGTTCCTTATCAGGTCCAGCTCTCTCAGATGGGAGGGGTTGGACTTCAGAGCTGAGGCCAGAGCAGCACAGCTGATCTTTGACAAACTGCATCTCTCCAATCTGAATAAAGAATAAATGAAGAAGATAACAATCCATTCATTATCCAATCAGATGTGTTGATGTAGCTCAACATTACTTTGTCCTAATCAATGACCTTTCTCTTAAAATGAGGATTATGTGTATGTGTGTGTGTTTGTGTGTGTGTGTGTGTGTGTGTGTGTGTGAAAGTGTGAGCGTGTGTGTTTATCTGTGTGTTTTGTGTGTGTTTGTAAGTGTGTGTGTGTGCGTGTGTGTGTGTCTGTTACACTGTGTGTGTACGTTCACATGTGTGTATGTGTATGCTTGTGTGTGTGTGTGTGTTTGTTTGTGTTTAAGTTTGTGTGCCTGTAAATGCGTGTGTGTGTGTTTGTTTGTGTATCTGTGCTTTTTGTGTATGTGCATCTGTGTGTGTGTGTCTGTGTGTGGTGTGTGTGTAAGTGTGTTTTGTCGTGTTTGTCTGCGTGAGTGTGTGTGTATCTGTGTGTTCTTGTGTTTGTGTTTGTTTGTGTGCCTGTGTGTGTGTATATTCGTGTTTTTTTTGTCTGTATGTGCGTGTGTATGTGTGTGTGTGTGTGGATGTTTGTGCGCAAGTGAGTGAATGTCTGTTTGTGTCTCTGTGTGTGAAAACAATCTTAAATTTGAATTTAATGTTGCAGCACATTGAAGAATAAATCTCAGAGTTTTGTGACAGTGACCCAGTTTGAGTCCAGACTACATCTGGAGACAAACTGTTCTGTAGATGTGTTCTGCCTTCAGGTTAAATGAATTAACTACAGGCTCTTTAAATTTATTGTAGTTTGAGATGCACTTTGACCCAGAACAGGAAGTTGGCCGTTTTAGTTTTAGTAGGCAGCCTTATTTTTGTTGAATGGACTCACTCATTTCATCTGCGGCAATCCTTCTTTTGTTGATGCCTCTAAAGCATCATCTGTAAGTACTAGTTTAGCACTGATCATAGAACAATATCTTGGCATTATTTTTGCAATAAATGTTTTACTAAGCCTTATTTCTGTAAATTAGTAAATTGTAGTATTAATTGTGTGTCAGCTTATCTGCATGCTGTGTAGACTGTAAACTTAAATTGCTATACAACTGATGCACAGTAGCTATGTAGAGTTTATATTACAGTGTATACTTTGATTGTGCATCTTGCTTATTGTGTGTTTTGGTTTATGTTCTACAGTTTCACTCCTATTCATAATCTATATGACGGTGACGCCAAATAAATCACCAGGAGCTTGGACGCTATATCCTGACTCCCGTATTCATTTGAATGGAGGTTGGCTTGCTGCTGAATTGTGTACACACACAAGGAGAGCAGCACAATACGAGTGTGTGTGTGTCTGTGTGTGTGTGTGTGTTTGGGTGTCTGTGGGTATGTTGATATGTGTGTTTGTGTGGGTGTCTGTGTGTATGTTGATATGTTTGTGTATGTGTGTGTGTGTGTATGTGTGTGTGAAAACAAGGGAACTGATGGAAATTTAAACTTCTGTTATGATTTAAATTTGATACACTGGACAATAATAAAATACATGAACTGACCTCAGAGTCTCCAGTCTACAGTCTGGACTCTTCAGTCCAGCACACAGCTTCTTCACTCCTGAATCCTTCAGCTTGTTGTAGCTCAGGTCCAGGTATCTCAGATGGGAGGGGTTGGACTTCAGAGCTGAGACCAGAGCAGCACAGCTGATCTTTGACAATCTGCATCTCTCCAATCTGAATAAAGAATAAATGAAGAAGATAACAATCCATTTATTATCCATCAGATGTGTTGATGTAGCTCAACATTACTTTGTCCTAATCAATGACCTTTCACCTTAAATGACTATAATTTAAAATGAGTTGTTAGTTCTATGTGCAGGGCAGTTCTGATATTAATGTTATTGTGTGTTGCTTTATTCCCACAAATGTTTAAAAGATAAATTTACTACATGAAACAAAATGTATTTTTATGATTTTAATTTCATCTCTCTGATTTGTGAAATGTGTAATTTAGGTCTGAACTAAAGAAAATTGACAAATTTGAATACACAAATAAGACTTTATTTAATAAAAAGTGAAGACAGTAAAGAGAGAAACATGGACAGCACTTCTGCTGCTCTCATTTCAAACCACAGACTTAGGCTATCCTCATCACTACTGTCATCTTCATCACCACCTCATGTGTATTTGTATCTGTGTTAAAACAAGGGAACTGATAGAAATGTAAAACTTCTGTTATGGTTTAAATTTGATAAATTACACTGAACAACAATAAAATACATGAACTGACCTCAGAGTCTCCAGTCTACAGTCTGGACTCTCCAGTCCAGCACACAGCTGCTTCACTCCTGAATCCTTCAGGTTGTTGTCACTCAGGTCCAGGTCTCTCAGATGGGAGGGGTTGGACTTCAGAGCTGAGGCCAGAGCAGCACAGCTGATCTCTGACAAACTGCAGTACATCAATCTGAATAAAGAATAAATGAAGAAGATAACAATGCATTTATTATCCAATCAGATGTGTTGATGTAGCTCAACATTACTTTGTCCTAATCAATGACCTTTCCCCTAAAATGAGGATTGTTTAAAATGAGTTGTTAGTTGTATGTGCAGGGCAGTTCTGATATTAATGTTATCATGCGTTGCTTTATTTCCACTTATATTTAAAATACCGATTTATTACATGAAACAAATGTATATTTATGACGTTTATTGCATCTCTTTAACTCGTAAAATTTAAACTTTGTAATTTAGGAACAAGGCTACTTTTTGGTTTTGGGTTTTGTTTGGGATTATTTTTCCCTTTTTGGCCCTCCTTGTGTTTGTTTCTCAGTTTTCTACCCGGTCTTGTGTTGTTGGTTCTGTCCTGTAGGTTCTGTCTCCTGCTTTATTTTGAAGTCTGATTTTTTTTCTCGCTCACCCCTAGTTTGACTTCCTTTTTCCCCCTGCTCTTTCCACCTGGTTCCCTGCTCTCATTTCAAACCACAGACTGAGGCTATCCTAATCACCACTGTCATCTTCCTCACCACACAGCTGACTGACTGAGAGCTCTGCTTCATCCTCATCATCTTCATCACTGGATCAGATGTGCACTGAGCAAAGAGAGATGCAGCTTCTCTTCATCTGAAATGTAATCTATTACCTCCCCGTCCAAACATGTCTGCAGTGCATCATTTCTGATCCTGTTTACCGTCAGGACCCAAAGTGACATCATTTAGTGACAGGAAGCATCAGACACATGTTGAGGTTTCACCTTGTTGGAGACAGACCAGACTGAAGAGACTTCACACACCTGGAGACATGCTCCACCTCCCTGATGCTGGAATGTGGGGGGGCGTGTTTGTGTGAGTGTGTTTGTGTGTGTGTGTGTGTGCGTGAGTGTGTGTGTTTGCAAGTGTGTGTGTGTGAGTGTGTGTGAAAACATGGGAACTGATAGAAACGTAAAACTTCTGTTATGATTTCAATTTGATAAATTACACTGGACAACAATAAAATCCATGAACTGACCCCAGAGTCTCCAGTCTACAGTCTGGACTCTCCAGTCCAGCACACAGCTGCTTCATTCCTGAATCCTCCAGGTTGCTGATGCTCAGGTCCAGGTCTCTCAGATGGGAGGGGTTGGACTTCAGAGCTGAGACCAGAGCAGCACAGCTGATCTCTGACAAACTGCAGTTCACCAATCTGAATAAAGAATAAATGAAGAAGATAACCATTAATTTACTATCCAATCAGTGTTGATGTGGCTCAACATGACTTTGTGTAAGTTACTGAGTATGAGTGTTTGTGTGTGTCTGTGTTTTGGTGTGTTAAATATGTGACATGATTACATCCTAATTAATGTTGTTTTCTCTGAATTGAGTAGAGAGACTTTGACATTGTCTTGTTATGGATCATCGTAGTATCAGCCCTCTTATTCTCTCTCATTTCCTCTTCCTCTGGCCCTTTCATTTCCATTCTCTACCTGTTCACCAGATTCATCTAAATTATTTTTTTTCTTTTTTTATTTATTTTGTGCGTTTTGTTACAAAATACCAAGCGAGATCACTGAATGTAACTACGTTGTTGGTTTTAAATTAAAGATAAAATCATATCTGAAATCAACCCAATCATGCTCCCATTAATCATAAACCCAAACAGCCAGTCTTCATGTAGTGAAGGCCTGTTGTAGTGTCTCTGGGATTTTATTGTTGGTATTATTGTTGTGGAGTAATTTGTAATGTTGTGAAATTGTATTGTTATGTATGTTTCCTGCCCAGAAACTACAGATGAAAATTATCTTAAAGGTAATAAAATAAACTGTTTCTGATGTTAAAGAGCTGTTATTTGTGTTTGCAGAAACACAAATATCACCAAAACTAGTAAAAGAAAAATATAAAAATCAGTTGTTTGTGGTGTGTAAAGTGTGTATCTTTCCTCTAATACTGATGGCTTCAGCTCTACATTGATTTATTGTGTTGATAATCTGGATTTACCGAGCCTTTCTGCAGTTCATCACAGCTGGAATCAGTCTCTGTCGTCCCTCATCAGATGTTTTGTACTTCTTCAGGTCCAACTCATCCAGAACCTCCTCTGACATCTGCAGCATGTAGGCCAGAGCTGAGCACTGGATCTCAGAGAGTTTCGTCCCTGATTTCTTCTTTGACTTCAGGAAGTCTTGGATCTCCTGATGGACTGAGTGGTCCTTCATCTCCGTCAGACAGTGGAAGATGTTGATGCTTCTGTCAGGAGAGATCTCCTCACTGTTCATCTCCTTCAGGTTGTTGATGGCTCTCTGGATGATTTCTGGACTGTTGTCTGTCTGACCCAGCAGGCCTCCTAAGAGTCTCTGGTTGGACTCCAGAGAGAGGCCATGGAGGAAGCGGACAAACAGGTCCAGGTGGCCATTTTTACTCCTCAAGGATTTCTCCATGGCTCTCTTTAGGAAGACATCCAGGGATGGGTATTGGTCATGTTCCTTGTCATCATCAACATCATCATCTTTATCCAGGGAAGGGTAATGGTCATGTTCACTGTCACCACGGCTATCTGTCTTTCCAAAAGATTTAGAAATCTTCTTGAGAAAAGATTTTGAGTTTGAGTCCCTGTGCTTGAATTCCGGTCCCAGAAAGTTGAGTACCTGTGTGTTCCTGTTGGTGTAACAGTGGAACAGGTAGACTGCAGCCAGAAACTCCTGAACGCTCAGATGAACGAAGCAGTAGACTGTTTTCTGGAAGACAACACTCTCTCTTTTGAAGATCTGTGAACAGACTCCTGAGTACAGCAAGGCCTCTGTGACATCCAGACCACAGCGCTCCAGGTCT
>NW_023269056.1:30229-35190 GCF_013103735.1 Etheostoma cragini
TGTCCTGAGCGTGTGTAAATAGTTCATAAAGTGGTTGTAGTGTTGTTGTCATGCTGTTATTTTGGAGCTCTGCAGGCGACCTCTGCGTTGGGTTATTACACAATACCAGCAAGAAGGCATCGTCTCAAACTGTCAACAGGGTTCTGGGAGAGCGACTAACAAGAAGGTTCTCCCCAAAACCACTAGTCTGGTCTTTCCATTGTTGGGATTGTGAAGTGGCCAGAGTCTCTCGGCTCTACCTCCCAGTACCACGGCCCAGTTAGAGGTGATGCTGCTGCTTCAACCTCTCTGGATCATCAGGACTCAGCTGGTCCTGCAACACATCCTCCTCCTGATCCCTCTGACTGATCATAACTACCATCTGAAGAGAGAAGAAGAGAAGAGAAGAGATGCATGAGTGTTTCCAGAGACTCCCTCCATCAGCTGTCAGTCAGTGAAGCAGCACATCCAGTATAAAGAGCAGCAGAGACTTCAGTCCTGTTCAGACACCAAGTGGAGCGGCTGTGTAGAGCAGCCTGCTTCCTTTCAGCTCTCATGTTAACGTGTTGGACTGAAGCTCCCAGACCTGCAGAGACTTTGGGATCAGGTCTGTGGACTCTGCACATTTCACTGAATACAGTGGAAATAGACTAGAAAACAAAAGGTAATGAGGTAACAAGAGACAGGAGACACAAGGGCTGGGAACAGGTGAAAGACATCAGACAATCACAAGGGCGTAAGCAGGAAGTAAAACAAGACTAGACATAGAAACAAGACTATCAAAATAAAACAGGAAACAGAACTCACACCATCATAACATAGCCAACCGTTAGCTAGAAGCTAGCTTCACCACAATTAAAATGCTGACAGCTAAACGTGTCTTTCACTGAAAGGATTCCAACAGCGTGCAGCTAAAGACACGAGGAGACGAGTTGAGCTTTGAGACAACGTGGACACTGCTGCTGTCGGAGACACAACTGAGACGGGACCTTAGTCTAGATCGTAAGGTTGTGGCATTTAATGTTGTAAAAAATGCCCTTCTGCCATCTAGTGGTTCTTCTTTTTGACGTTTCACAGCAAATAACTGTTGAACATTATTACATTTAAAAAAATCCTTTACATCTGACATATGGCCTCAGCAATAAACATATCACTCTTTATTCTTACATTGTTTTTATTTTATTTGTTATAATTAAATACAATTTTCAAGGTAACTTTTGATAAGACGACACATCTGTTGTTTTGCAGTTAATAGAAATAAAGAATATTTTTCAGTAATTTTTCAACAACTCATTCAGTTAAAAGAATCATGAGAAAATCGTATTGTGAATATAAAGTCGTGAATCGTGTCTGATTGTGAGTTGAGTGTATCGTGACATCTCAAAAACTAACTGTGTTTAGTTTGATACTGCTGAGACCAGCATGGACTGACTCCAACCCTCTACTGACCTCAGAGTCTCCAGTCTACAGTCTGGACTCTCCTCTAGAGCACACAGCTGCTTCACGTCTGAATCCTTCAGGTTGTTGTTACTCAGGTCCAGGTGTCTCAGATGGGAGGGGTTGGACTTCAGAGCTGAGACCAGAGCAGCACAGCTGATCTCTGACAAACTGCAGTATTCCAATCTGAATAAAGAATAAATGAAGGAGATAACAATTTATTATCCAATCAGGTTTGTTGATGTAGCTCAACATTACTTTAACCTAATCAATGATATTTCTCCTAAAATAAGGATAGATAAAATTAGTTTTCATTTCTATGAGCAGTGCAGATTAAGCAAGTTATATTTTACATTAAACAAAGATACTGACTGTTAGTTACTAACAGAAACATGGACATTGGACTGTGTGTGTAATTGTGTGTGTGTGCGAGTGAGTGAGTGTGTGTGTGTGTGTTTGTCTGTGTGCGCGAGGGAGTGAGTGTGTTTTTGTGTCAGTCTGAGTGTGTGTGTGTGTGTGTATCTGTGTGTAAGTGTGTGTGCCTTTAAGTGTGTGTGTTTGTTTGTGTGTTTATCTGTGTTTTGTGTGTGTGTGTGTATGAAAACAAGGGAACTGATAGAAATGTAAAACTTCTGTTATGATTTAAATTTGATAAATTACACTGAACAACAATAAAATACATGAACTGACCTCAGAGTCTCCAGTTTACAGTCTGGACTCTCCAGTCCAGCACACAGCTGCTCCACTCCTGAATCTTTCAGGGTGTTGTAGCTCAGGATCAGGACTCTCAGATGGGAGGGGTTGGACTTCAGAGCTGAGACCAGAGCAGCACAGCTGATCTCTGACAAACTGCAGTCCCTCAATCTGAATAAAGAATAAATGAAGAATATAACAATCTATTTATTATCCAATCAGATGTGTTGATGTAGCTCAACATTACTTTGTCCTAATCAATGACCTTTCCCCTAAAATAAGGATAGTTAAAATTAGTTTTCATTTCTATGAGCAGTGCAGATTAAACAAGTTATATTTTACAACAAAGATACTTGTTGTGACTTTATTTGTTAACTGTTTAAATTAGACTAGGATACTTGTCAAAGTTAAACAGATTAAACAAGTTATATTTTACATTCAACAAAGACACTACTTTTATGGTTAGTTACTAACAGAAACATTGACATTGAGCTGTGTCTGTGTGCAATTGTGTGTGTGTGTATGTGCGAGTGAGTGTGTGTGTAAGTGTTTGTATGTGTTTGTGTGTGTGTCTGTGTGTATGTGTGTGTGCGTACGAGTGAGTGAGTGTGTTTTTGTGTCAGTGTGTGTATCTGTGTGTTTGTGTGTGTGTGTGTGTGTGTGTGTGTGTAAGTGTGTGTGCCTGTAAGTGTGTGTGTCTGTTTGTGTGTGTATCTTTGTTTTGTATGCGTGTGTGTGTGTGTGTGTGAAAATAAGGGAACTGATAGAAATGTAAAACTTCTGTTATGATTTAAATTTGATAAATTACACTGGACAACAATAAAATACATGAACTGACCTTAGAGTCTCCAGTCTACAGTCTGGACTCTCCAGTCCAGCACACAGCTGCTCCAGTCCTGAATCCTTCAAGTTGTTGTTTCTCAGGTCCAGGTCTCTCAGATGGGAGAGGTTGGACTTCAGAGCTGAGGCCAGAGCAGCACAGCTGATCTCTGACAAACTGCAGCCCCCCAATCTGAATAAAGAATAAATGAAAAAGATAACAATCCATTTATTATCCAATCAGATGTGTTGATGTAGCTCAACATTACTTTGTCCTGATCAATGACCTTTCCCCTAAAATGAGGATTGTTTCATTTCTATGAGCAGTGCATATTAAACAAGCTATAGTTTTCATTAAACAGAGATACTACTTTCATGGTTCGTTAGTGAGTGAGTGTGTGTTTTTGTGTCAGTGTGTTTATCTGTGTGTATGTGTGTGAGTATGTGTTTGTGTGAGTCTTAGTATTTGTTTGTGTGTGTGTGTGCCTGTAAGTGTGTGTGTTTGTCTGTGTGTGTGTGTGTGAAAACAAGGGAACTGATAGAAATGTAAAACTTCTGTTATGGATTTAAATTTGATAAATTACACTGGACAACAGTAAAATACATGAACTGACCTCAGAGTCTCCAGTCTACAGTCTGGACTCTCAAGTCCAGCACACAGCTGCTCCACTCCTGAATCCTTCAGGTCTTTGTTGTAGCTCAGGTTCAGGTGTCTCAGACGGGAGGGGTTGGAATTCAGAGCTGAGGCCAGAGCAGCACAGCTGATCTTTGACAAACAGCAGCTCTCCAATCTGGATAAAGAATAAATGAAGAAGATAACAATCCATTTATTATCCAATCAGATGTGTTTATGTAGCTCAACATTACTTTGTCCTAATCAATGACCTTTCCCCTAAAATGAGGATTGTTTAAAATGAGTTGAGTGAAATGAACTTTTGTGTCTTTTCATTTCATCTCTCTGACCTTAGAATGTAAACGGTGTAATTTAGGTCAGAACTAAAGAAAAGTGACAAATTTAAAACACAAATAAGACTTTCTATAATAAAAATTGAAGAAAGTAAAGATGGTTTGTGGGTGTGTGTGTGTGCAAGTGAGTGTGTGCGTGTGCGTGCGTTTGTGTGTGTGCAAGTGAGTGTGTGAGGTTTTGTGTGTGTGTGTGTGTAAGTTTATGTGAATATGTCTGTAGGAGTGTGTGAGTGAATGACTGTTTGTGTGCGATTGTGTGTGCATGTGCCTGCGATTGTGTGTGTGCCTGTGCGTGAGTGTTTGTGTGTGCGAGTGAGTTAGTGAGTAAGTGTGTGTGTGTATATATGTGTCTGTGAGTGTGTGTGTGAAAACTCTTGAATTTTTATTTAATGTTGCAGCATATTGAAGAATAAATCTTAGAGTTTTGTGACAGTTTGAGTCCAGACTACATCTGGAGACAAACTAGCTCAGACTTACAAACTGAAAACTAACAAAGAGTTTTGTTGATTTGTACTCAGACAAACACAGAAAACAAGGGAACTGGTAGAAATGTAAAACTTCTGTTATGGATTTAAATTTGATAAATTACACTGGACAACAATAAAATACATGAACCTCAGAGTCTCCAGTCTACAGTCTAGACTCTCCAGTCCAGCACACAGCTGCTTCACTCCTGAATCCTGCAGGTTGTTGTTGTTCAGGTCCAGGTGTCTCAGGTGGGAGGGGTTGGACTTCAGAGCTGAGGCCAGAGCAGCACAGCTGATCTCTGACAAACTGCAGTATCCCAATCTGAATGAAGAATAAATGAAGAAGATAACAATCCATTTATTATCCAATCAGATGTGTTGATGTAGCTCAACATTACTTTGTCCTAATCAATGACCTTTCCCCTAAAATGAGGATTGTTTAAAATGAGTTGTTAGTTCTATGTGCAGGGCAGTTCTGATATTAATGTTATCATTTGTTATCAAAGTGTGTGTTTTTGTGTGTGTGTGTGTGTGTGTGTAAGTTTATGTGAATATGTCTGTAGGAGTGTGTGAGTGAATGACTGTTTGTGTGCGATTGTG
>NW_023269056.1:35290-44053 GCF_013103735.1 Etheostoma cragini
AACAATAAAATACATGAACTGACCTCAGAGTCTCCAGTCTACAGTCTGGACTCTCCAGTCCAGCACACAGCTGCTTCAGTCCTGAATCCTTCAGGTTGTTGTTGTTCAGGTCCAGGTGTCTCAGGTGGGAGGGGTTGGACTTCCGAGCTGAGGCCAGAGCAGCACAGCTGATCTCTGACAAACTGCAGTTCCCCAATCTGAATGAAGAATAAATGAAGAAGATAACAATCCATTTATTATCCAATCAGATGTGTTGATGTAGCTCAACATTACTTTGTCCTAATCAATGACCTTTCCCCTAAAATGAGGATTGTTTAAAATGAGTTGTTAGTTCTATGTGCAGGGCAGTTCTAATATTAATGTTATCATTTGTTATCAAAGTGTGTGTTTTTGTGTGTGTCTGTGTGTGTGTGAGTGAGTGCATGTGTTTGTGCGAGTGAGTGTGTATATCTGTGTGTTTTGTGTGTGTTTGTTTGTGTGTGTGTGTGTATCTGCGTATTTTGTAGGTGTGTGGGTGTGCGTGTGTGTGTTTGTGAATTAGTGTGTCTGTGTGTGTGTGCCAAAAAGGTTGTGTGTTTTTGTGTGCGAACGTGAGTAAGTGAAAGAGTGAGTGTGTGTGTGTGTGTTTGAGTTCAATTCAATTTTCAATTCAATTTTATTTATAGTATCAATGCATAACAAGAGTTATCTCGAGACCCTTTCCAGATAGACCAGGTCTAGACCAGATAGAGCAGGTCTAGACCACTGTCCAGAATTTAAAAGGATCCAACAGTTCTAGTAATTTCCTCCAGAGCAAGCAACAAGGTCACAGTGGAGAGGAAAAACTCCTTTTAGGAAGAAACCTGGGACAGACCCAGACCTTGACCCAGACCCAGACGCAGACCCAGACCCTGACCCAGTCCCAGACCAAAACCCAGGCTCTTGGTAGCTGGTGTCACAAAAAATAGTAGTTTGTAGTAGTTCTAGAGTGTAGAGTGAGTTTGTGTGTGTATGTGTGTTTTTGTGTTTGTGTGCGAGTTTGTTTGTGAATGAGTGTTAGTGGGTGTTTGTGTGTTTGTTTGATTGCGTTTGTGTGTGCGTCTGTGTGTGTGTTTGCTAGTGTGTGTGGGTGTGTACTTTTGTGCTGTCTGTGTGTGTGTGTATGTACGCGTTGTAGAGTGAGTGAGTGAGTGTGCGTGTGTGATTGAGTGAGTGAGTGTGAGAGTGTGTGTCTGCACGTGTGCACAGGTGACTGTGTAAGTGTTTGTGTGTGTGTGTGTGTGTGTGTGCGTGTGTGCACGTGTGTGTGCCCGCTGGTTAGTGATTGAGTGTGAGTGTGTGTCTGCGCAAATGAGTGAATGAAGTCTTGAGTGCGTATGTGTGTGACTGTGTTTGTGTGTGTGTGTGAGTGTGTGTGATTGGGTGAGCGTGTGAGACTGACTTTGTGTTTATGTGAGTGTGTGCGATTGAGTATGTGTGTGTCTGTGTGTGTCTGTGTGTGTCTGTATGTGTGTGTGTGTTTGTGTGAAAACAAGGGAACTGATAGAAATGTAAAACTTCTGTTGTGATTTAAAATTGATAAATTACACTGGACAACAATAAAATACATGAACTGACGTCAGAGTCTCCAGTCTACAGTCTGGACTCTCCAGTCCAGCACACAGCTGCTCCACTCCTGAATCCTTCAGCTTGTTTTGGCTCAGGTCCAGGTCTCTCAGATGGGAGGGGTTGGACTTCAGAGCTGAGGCCAGAGCAGCACAGCTGATCTCTGAAAAGCCGCAGCTCCTTAATCTGAATAAAGAATAAATGAAGAATATAACAATCCATTTATTATCCAATCAGATGTGTTGATGTAGCTCAACATTACTTTGTCCTAATCAATGACCTTTCCCCTAAAATGAGGATTGTTTAAATTGAGTTGTTAGTTCTGTGTGCAGGGCAGTTCTGATATTAATGTTATCATGTGTTGCTTTATTTCCACATATATTTAAATGTTAGATTACATGAAATAAATGTATTTGATGACTTTAGTTGCATGTCTAACTCTTAAAATGTGTAATTTAGGAACGAGGCTACAGGCAGAAAATAGTAATTGTGTTAAAACCTGGTAGAAATCATCTCTCCTTGTTTTTATTCAAAGTGAATGTTTAATTACACATTGTTCCTCTAAATAAAAACTAATTGATGAGAAATATTGAAAATGGCCAAACGTAAATACAGAAATCTTAATGTAATAATCTCAGTAAAGATAGAAACATGGACAGCACTTCTGCTGCTCTCATTTCAAACCACAGACTGAGGCTATCCTCATCACCACTGTCATCTTCATCAGCACACAGCTGACTGACTGAGAGCTCTGCTTCATCCTCATCTTCTTCATCACTGGATCAGATGTGCACTGAGCAAAGAGAGATGCAGCTTCTCTTCATCTGAAATGTAATCTATTTCCTCCCCGTCCAAACATGTGTGCAGTGCATCATTTCTGATCCTGTTTACCGTCAGGACCCAAAGTGACATCATTTTGTGAGGAAGCATCAGACACATGTTGAGGTTTCACCTTGTTGGCGACAGATCAGACTGAAGAGACTTCACACACCTGGAGACATGCTCCACCTCCCTGCTGCTGGAATGGGGGGGTTGATTTTGTGAGAGGGAGTGTGTGTGTGTGTGTTTGTGTGTTCAGGTGAGTGATTGTGTGTGTGTGCGAGTATGTGTGTGTGCAAAAGTGTGTGTGTTTCCATCTGTTTGTGAGATTCTGTGCTTGTGAGTGAGTGTGTCTGGGTGTACAGGTGTGTGTGTCTGGATATGTGTGTGTGTGTGTGTGTGTGTGCGAATGTGCGCAAGTGAGTCTGTGAGTTAGTGTGTTTGTGTTCGAGTAACTGTGTGTGCGTGCAGGTGAGTGTGAGTAAGTGTGCGTGTGTGTGTAAGAGTGCACATGAATGTGTGTGTGTGTGTGTGCGCGTGTATGTGTGTATGGAAGTAAGTGAGTGAGTGAGTGTGTGCGTGCGTGCGTGCAAGTGAGTATGTTTGTGCGCAAGTGTGTGTGTTTGTGTGTGTGTGTGAGCAAGTGAGTGTGTTTGTGTGTGTGCGATTGAGTGAGTGACTGTGGGAGAATGTGTGTCTCTGTGTGTTTGTGTGTGAGTGAGTGAAGTGAGTGAATTAGTGCTTGAGTGCGTGTATGTGTGTATGTGTGTGTGTGTGTGTGTGTGAAAGTTTGTGTGATTGTTTGTATGTTTGTGTTTGTGTCTGTTTGTGCGAGTGAGTGTGTTTATGTGTGTGTGTGCGATTGAGTATGTGTGTGTGAAAGTGTGTGTGATTGTTTGTATGTTTGTGTGTGTGTATGTGTGTGTGTGGTGTGTGTGAAAACAAGAGAACTGATAGAAAGGTAGAACTTCTGTTATGATTTAAATTTGATAAATTACACTGGACAACAATAAAATACATAAACTGACCTCAGAGTCTCCAGTCTACAGTCTGGACTCTCCAGTCCAGCACACAGCTGCTCCAGTCCTGAATCCTTCAGGTAGTTCAGGCCCAGGTCCAGGTCTCTCAGATGGGAGGGGTTGGACTTCAGAGCTGAGATCAGAGCAGCACAGCTGATCTCTGACAAACTGCATTTCACCAATCTGAATAAAGAATAAATGAAGAAGATAACAATCCATTTATTATCCAATCAGATGTGTTGATGTAGCTCAACATTACTTTGTCCTAATCAATTACCTTTCCCCTAAAATGAGGATTGTTTAAATGAGTTGTTAGTTCTATGTGCAGGGCAGTTCTGATATTAATGTTATCATGTGTTGCTTTATTTCCACATATATTTAAAAGATAGATTTATTACATGAAACAAATGTATTTTATTAATTTAGTTGCATCTCTAACTCTTAAAATGTAAAATGTGTAATTTAAGAACAAAGCTACAAGCAGGAAAGAGTAATTGTGTTAAAACCTGGTAGAAATCATCCCTCCTTGTTTCTATAAAAAGTTAATGTTTAATTACACATTGTTCCTCTAAATAAAAACTAATTGCTGAGAACTATTGAAAATGGCCAAATGTAAATACACAAATCTTACTTTAATAATCTCAGTAAAGATAGAAACAGGGACCTTTAGTTAGATAGATAGATAGATAGATAGATAGATAGATAGATAGATAGATAGATAGCCTTTATTATTAGACTCATGGTCCATAAAATACAACAAAGAAAAAGATACAGATACACAAGACAGACACCAATTAAATAAGACAGCTATACCAGTAATCCCATAACGGTGAGTGGTATCGCAAAGTACTGAACCTCGGGTCCATCAGATGTGAAATGACAGAGTTACAGGATTCAAGAATAAGAAGAAGAATTCAAGCGACCGAGACATTTATACATCAAATTCCTCAGTAAAACGGAGAAAGTAATAAATCCTGCTTGACAAAACAATTCACTTGCACTACACCACCTGGGTTTCCGAAGTAGAAAGCGCAAACAATCATTATAAGCGACCCGCAGCTTATTGTAGCCTTTTTAAACTTGACCCACAAGGGGGCAGTGTAAAAAGCAGTACAATATGCTTTAAAGAGGTTTATCTTCACAGTGTCAGATCACCAGGAAAACTTCCTGGAAAGCATGTTAGCATGTTAGCCTGCATATATAACATGTGACGCTGCCTATACATGTCCTCATCTTCTGACATTTGATCTGTTATGATGTGACCAAATACTTAATTTTGCATCCAACAGTTAGCACATGCCCCGCCAGATGGAAAGATGGAAAAAGGTCCTTATCCTCTTTCACTCTACAGATCATAACCAAACTCTTGCTACCATTATATTCCACATCATATTCAATACCATAATTTGAAAATACATTCAACAGCTCCTGAAACCCTGCACTGCTAGGAGAGACAACAGCCAAGTCATCTGCATACATGAGATGGTTCACTAGCATGCTACCCATCATGCATCCTGTCTTACACTGTCTTAGCTGGTCAGACAGGTCATCCATGTAAATATTAAAGAGGGCCGGTGATAGGATCCCCCCCCCCCGACGGACGCCATTACCAACACCAAACGGAGCAGAGAAGACATCCCCCCCATTTGATCTGTATGCTCTGATTGGAATACCAGAAAGCCAGGATCCTGATTAATCTATTCAGTACTCCTCTTTGGCTCAATTTTAAAAACAGCTTGTGGTGCTTAACTCTGTCAAAAGCCTTGGAGTCATCAATAAAACCAATAAAAACAGAGGATTTTTGTCTTCTGTAGGTTTCTACCATTTCCTTAAGTGCATAGATACATAGACCAGGACCATAGACCAGGACCATGCTTGGCCTTGAAACCAAACTGGTTATCTGAACTATACAAATAAACACACAACCTATCTAATAAAATTCTTTCCAGGACTTTTGATAATACACTAGCTAAAGCAATAGGTCTATAATTATCCACACTCCCCACCTTTCCCGCTTTGTCCTTGATGACACCAGAGTAATGGACAACAGAGAGTCTGGTAACACCCCATGAGACATAAAACCAGTAAAACAAATGGCAAGAAGAACTGCAACCTTCGGGCTGGCCCATTTTAGGTGCTTTGCAGTAATATGATCTGATCCGCTAGCTTTATTATCAGCTAGCTGTGTAAAAGCTAGATGGATCTCATTTGCTGTAATTCAAACTTATTCACTATAGACGACATGGCCAACTTCATACGGTTCACTTTTAACAATAAAAACAATAAAATAGGTCAAAGTAATATTGTCTCCACAACTCTGCTATGTTCTCAGCCCCAGAGACCCCCTCTACGGTGCATGGTAATGATGGACTGTCCCTGTTCAGAGCTCTCACCTCCTTCCAGAAGCCAGTAACATCACAACCAAGGAGCTTTTGCAGCCATAGAGTCCGCCCTAATTTCTTTCTCATGTTTGTTGACATCACATTGACATCACATTCATTCAGTGCATATTTATAGCTTGCATTGGTACGCCTTTTGAGTTCCAAGACTGGCCCCTCTCTCGGCCTGCCTGCCTGAACCCAGGCCACATATGCAACCTTAGCTTCAGCATGATAAACTGCCACATATCTATTCCACCCTGGCTTGATGCTCTTTCTTTAATAATGATAAATAAATAATGGCCTGCTGGCCTCATACACAGATCCTACAATATGTTCATTCATAGTACAAAGGTCGTCACGGTGAGAAATAATGTTACAACTTACATCAGAACACAAAATAGCATCTTTGGGCAGATATATATTGCTCAAGAGCACATCAGATCTACTGCGGTATGAGCATAGTTGTTCATTAGTTACCTTAGACCAATCCAGTTTAACCTTACAGGCCCCATTAATTATTAGTGTATTTGGTTTTGTTTGTGTGTGGGTGTGGGTTTGTTTGTGTGTTTGTGTGCGATTGAGTGTTTGAGTGAGTGTGAGAGTGAGTGAGTGAGTGAGTGTGGGGGTGTGTGTCTCTTTTTCTTTGTTAGTGTGTGTGTGTGTGTGTGTTTGTGTGTGTGTGTGTGTGTGTGTGTGTGTGTGTGTGTGTGTGTGTAAACAAGGGAGCTGATAGAAATGTAAAACTTCTGCTATGATTTTAAATTTGATAAACCATAAAATACATGAACTGACCTCAGAGTCTCCAGTCTACAGTCTGGACTCTCCAGTCCAGCACACAGCTGCTCCACTCCGGAATCCTTCAGGTCTTTGTTCCAGCTCAGGTCCAGCTCTCTCAGATGGGAGGGGTTGGACTTCAGAGCTGAGGCCAGAGCAGCACAGCTGATCTCTGACAAACTGCAGCTCTCCAATCTGAATAAAGAATAAATGAAGAAGATAACAATCCATTTATTATCCAATCAGACGTGTTGATGTAGCTCAACATTACTTTGTCCTAATTAATGCTGTTTTCTCTGAATTGAGTAAATAGACTTTGTCATTGTGTTGTTGATATGATTTTGTGGGTTTTGGTACCAAATACCAAGCGAGATCAGAGTATGTAATAACTTTGCTGGTTTTAAATTAAAAATGATGTCTGAAATCAGCCCAATCATGCTCCCATCAACCATAAACCCAAACAGCCAGTCTTCATGTAGTGAAGGCCTGTAGTGTCTCTGGGATTTTATTGGGGTTCTTATTGTTTTTTTAATGTTGTGTAATTGTACTTGTATGTAAGTTTCCTGCCCAGAAACTACAGATGAAAATTAGCATATAGCTAATAATGGTACTGTTAAGGAGCTGAGCATTGTCCCTGTCAAATACATAAATACATATATAAATAAATCATTAAACTGTTACTGATATTCAAGAGCTGTTTGAACACATTACAAGAAAAATATAAAAACCCATTTTTTTGTTGTGATCAAGAAAACTCTCATGCATGATTTATAATCTCAATGTGTGTAAAGTGTTTATCTTCACTCTAATACTTATGTCTTCAGCTCTACATTGATTTATTGTGTTGATAATCTGGACTTACCGAGCCTTTCTGCAGTTCATCACAGCTGGAATCAGTCTCAGTTTTCCCTCCAATGATGTGTTGTACTGGCTCAGGTCCAACTCATCCAGAACCTCCTCTGACATCTGCAGCATGTAGGCCAGAGCTGAGCACTGGATCTCAGAGAGTTTCTTCTCTGATCTGTTCCCTGACTTCAGGAACTCTTGGATCTCCTGATGGACTGAGTGGTCCTTAATCTCCATCAGACAGTGGAAGATGTTGATGCTTCTGTCAGGTGAGATCTTTATACTATTCATCTCCTTCAGGTTGTTGATGGCTCTCTGGATGATTTCTGGACTGTTGTCTGTCTGACCCAGCACGCCTCCTAAGAGTCTCTGGTTGGACTCCAGAGAGAGGCCATGGAGGAAGCGGACAAACAGGTCCAGGTGGCCATTTTTACTCCTCAGGGATTTCTCCATGGCTCTCTTCAGGAAGACATCCAGGGATGGGTAATGGTCATGTTCTCTGTCACCACGGCTATCTTTCTTTCCAAAAGACTTAGAAATCTTCTTGAGAAAAGACTTTGAGTTTGAGTCCCTGTGCCTGAAGTCTGGCCCCAGGAAGTCCGTGAGTACCTGTGTGTTCCTTTTGGTGTAACAGTGGAACAGGTAGACTGCAGCCAGAAACTCCTGAACGCTCAGATGAACGAAGCAGTAGACAGTTTTCTTGAAGACCACACTCTCTCTTTTAAAGATCTCTGAACAGACTCCTGAGTACAGCGAGGCCTCTGTGACATCCAGACCACAGCGCTCCAGGTCTTCTTGGTAGAACATGATGTTTCCTTTCTCCAGCTGTTCAAACGCCAGCCTCCCCAGCTTCAGAAGAACTTCCCCGTCGGCCTCCATCAGCTCCTGTGGTCTTGTCTCATGTCCCTCAGCATACTTGAGCTTCTTCCTCTTTGTCTGAACCAGCAGGAAGTGGGAGTACATGTCAGTCAGGGTCTTGGGCAGCTCTCCTCTCTGGTCTGTAGTCAACAGATGGTCCAGGACTGTAGCAGTGATCCAGCAGAAGACTGGGATCAGACACATGATGTGGAGACTCCTGGATGTCTTGATGTGGGAGATGATTCTGCTGGACAACTCTTCATCACTGACTCTCTTCCTGAAGTACTCCTCCTTCTGGTCGTCAGTGAAGCCTCGTACTTCTGTTACCCTGTCAACACACCCAGGAGGGATCTGATTGGCTGCTGCAGGTCGGGAAGTGATCCAGACGAGAGCCGAGGGAAGCTGCTTCCCCTGGATGAGGTTTGTCAACAGCAGGTTGACTGAGGACTTGTGTGTGACATCAGGAACAGCCTCATCGTTGT
>NW_023269056.1:44153-47129 GCF_013103735.1 Etheostoma cragini
CTTCAGTCACACGTTCATATGTCCTCTTCACTCTGATCTTATGTTCATGTTTAACAGCGTACACTGTAGGAAATACAAAACGTATATTCATTAATATTATTTTCAGTCTCCAAACAACAATTATAACAATAAAAATGAATTTAAACGGAGGACACAAGAAGATTCCTGTTTTCAGACATGAAGACATCAGCAGACAGAGGGACAGTCTTACTTGTTCTGGATCTGTCTCCACACTGGGGACAGCAGATGTCTCCTGATGAAGCAGCCTGGTCCCAGTATGAGGTGATGCACTGTCTGCAGAACCAGTGTCCACAGCTGGTAGAGACTGGATCCTTCAGGACGTCCTGACACAAAGCACAGCAGGACGGCTGCTCCTCCTCACAAACATCACTCCTCTTCCTGTCAACACATTTCTTTATAAAATGACTTGAAAAAACCTCAAAGCTCAGAGGACAGTAACAGTATTCTTACTGTTCTGTTTGAATCTAGTCTGTAGTGAACGATCTGGAATACAGGTCTGGTATCAGGGACTTTTTCAGCTGGTGTGAGCTCAACCAGCTTCAGCTCAACACCAGCAAGACAAAGGAGATGATCGTTGACTTTAAGAGGAAAACATCCCATTTCTCACCGGTACTTACTTTTATAATATTATTTATGGTCACCGGTAAATATAATTTATATTATGGTTACCTACTTTTGCTTTATTATTTAATTACATATTCAATGTAATTTTAACGTCACTCACTTACACTGCAATATTGGTTTTTTTTGTACTATGGAAAACGCAGTTTACAAACCTTTTTTAACGCCACTTTACATCCAGTCTACCCCCCCCCCCCCCCCCCCCCCCCCCCCCCCCCCCCCCCCCCCCCCCCCCCCCCCCCCCCCCCCCCCCCCCCCCCCCCCCCCCCCCCCCCCCTCTCATCTGCTGCTGTTTGCCTGTTTGTTTGTTTGTTTTTTCCCGTAGAAAACCACTGCTGCTGTAATAAGGGAATTTCCCCCCTGTGGGATAAATAAAGTATTATCAAATCTAACTAACTTCCTGTAGGGGTCATATAAATGAGTAAATATCAGGTTTCTTACCTTGTGTCTGAGGGTCCAGGTCCAGTACTGAAGTATGGAGGTTGTGGTATTGACCAGTCACTCTTCATAGACCAGCAGCCTGATCCTCCAGACTCTGGTCCGTCCTCCTCTTCCTCCAAATCCCTCATCTTCTGATCTGGAGTCAGTCTGAGAGGAACAACAGCAACACGCCGGAAACTGAGAATGTTGTTTAACGGGACATGGAGAGCCTCTAGCAGACCACCGCCAGTGTTGGTGGAATAGCAAGCTAGTGTTAGCAAACTAATACACTGAAATAACATATTCCAGAGGTTGGAATATATAATATAATATAACATAATATAATATGAGAAGCTCCAACGACAGATTCCAGAGGTGGAATCACTGGGTTGTGGTACTTGAAAAGGGACAGAAGTGAAAAAATATTGAAATAAATACTAAAGATTACAGATTTTCTTCTACAAGCTCTTACATCACATCTACGCACTCTCACATTTGCACCATATTTACCTTCATAAAAATTCCGCTTTAAATTTATTTGACTTTTTCATGTTTACCTCCATTTTTTGTTCACATTAAATTATAATAATTTATCAGTTAAATCATGTCTCTAGTCCCCACAATGTAATGAAAACATTGTGTGTGTGTGTATGTGTGTGTGTGTGTGTGTCTGTGTGTGTGTTTGTGTGCGTGTGTGTGTGTGTGTGTGTGTGTGTGTAAGTTCTCTTACTTTGTATCTGAGGGTCCAGGTCCAGTACTGAGGTCTGGAGGTTCTAATCTGGACCGGTCACTCTTCATAGACTGACAGCCTGATACTACAGACTCTGGTCTCTGTCTCTGGTTCTGGACTCTGCAAACACCAACATGTTTTATTAATGTTCCTTTAATCATGATGTAGGAGCCATGTGTCTCCACCTGTTAGTCTGGGTAATGTAGTTCTTTAGTTCTGCCACTAGGGGGAGTATTGCACTGAGTGCAGCAGTCACTGGGAGTCAGGTATATTTACAGGTGTGGGGATCAGGGAGGGAAAGGTGTGGAGGGGGGGTGGGGGGGGGGGGACACAGCTCTTTATTCATCAGCACTGGGTGAAGTACCTTTTTATGTGAAATACCCTTTTCTACTTTTTCCATGCCGTCCATGCCGAGGCTCATAGGATCGCGTCAACACCTCATATTATCTTTAATAAAGACAATTATGGAGCAACACACACACTGCTGACAAGAATTAAAAGGATTCAAAGTTAGGATCAGGTCTCTTACTTTGAGTCTGGGGGTCCAGGTCCAGTACTGAAGTCTAGATGTTTATCTTTGGACCGATCACTCTTCATAGACCACCAGCCTGATCCTCCAGACTCTGCTTCGTCCTCCTCTTCCTCCAAATCACTCATCTTCTGATCTGGAGTCAGTCTGAGAGGAACAACAGCAACACGCCGGAAACTGAGAATGTTATTTAGACTTTTTATGTTTTATTCTGCAGGAGGTTCAGAACAGTTTCGTCTTATTTAAATCATCAAATTCAGTAAAAAGCAGATTGTTAGAGATTGATTTAACACTCACCCTGCCTCAGCCTTCAGCTTCCTCCTCCTGCTCTCTCACACCAAATGGAGTCTCAGCTGACTCACCTCTTCCTCTTCTGCTCCTCGTGATCCCAATCTGCCCCCCCTCACTTAATTTACTTGAAGTCAGCTGAGATATACATATGTGTGTGTGTGTGTGTGTGTGTATGTCTCTGTGTGTGTGTGTGTGTGTGTGTGTGTATGTGTGTGTGTGTGTATCTACATATAACTGATTATATAACATTCTGCATTGAGAGACAAAGTTTTCTTATTTTAATGAATTATTTTTGTTATTTTATATTTTTCTAGTCTTGATGAAGAATCCCAAATCCTGAGTTAAAGTCCTGCATTCAACTGAA
>NW_023269056.1:47229-47857 GCF_013103735.1 Etheostoma cragini
ACACAGACACACACAGACACAGGCACACTCACACAGACACACACAGACACACACAGACACACTCACACAGACACAGAGAAAAACATGAGCCAGAATAATCAGGATGTTTTATTGATTGTTCATAACAACACAAACAGTAATAAAACCATCTTTAATCATCATGTCCTTTCAGAATAAAAGTTCTTTAACCATCTTTAATCATCATGTCCTTTCAGAATAAAAGTTCTTTAACCATCTTTAATCATCATGTCCTTTCAGAATAAAAGTTCTTTAACAATCTTTTATCATCATGTCCTTTCAGAATAAAAGTTCTTTAACCATCTTTTATCATCATGTCCTTTCAGAATAAAAGTCCTTTAAATAGATACAAACGGCTGATTCACTTCCTGCATAATGTCCTTTCAGAATAAAAGTCATTTTATAAAACATTAAAACTTATTTAAAAACATCTCCTACAAACTAGAAATACATTAATTTAACAATAAAATACATTTCTGTACAGATTCATTTAAAATAAAACAGACTTTTGATCTTTTTTGATAGCTTTATAAAACAAATCCATAAATCTTTGTTACAATGTGTGTGTGTGTGTGTGTGTGTGTGTGTGTGTGTGTGTGTGTGTGTGTGT
>NW_023269056.1:47867-48497 GCF_013103735.1 Etheostoma cragini
TGTGTGTGTGTGTGTGTGTGCGTGCATGTCCGTGTGTGTGTGTGTGTGTGTGTTTGTCTGTGTGTGTAATATTATTATTATTATTACTATTATTATAAGAAGAATCATTGTAATCTACAGCAGATAAATACGGTTTCAGTGATATCTGGAATGTGATTAGTTAAAAACTCTCTCGTCCAATCACAAACTGCGGCTATAGTAAAAAGCTGCCATGACAACCGTGACAGACGTGAATAAAACCCAAAGAAAAGCAATGATTTCTCTCATAAATAATGTTTTTACACTCTTCTTTTCTGTACGTTTTATTTAAAGTGTCGTTGCTCTTTCTCAGATCCCTGATTGGCTCCCGCACATGACATCCCGCCCACCTTCAGAGCAGCGGCCAATCACAGCCCTGGAGCGCCTAACAAACAGACTCTCAGAGTCTCTGGGACCAATCACACGTCAGCGCTACACCTTGACCCCTCCCCTTCCTGTCCCTGTTTTTCTACAGGTGATTATAGTCTCACGCCTCCTCCCCTGTCCCCCCCTCTGTCTCCCCCTCCTCCTCTTCCTCCCCCGCTTTATCTCCTTCGTCTGTGTCTGTAACCTCTGTCTCCCCCTCCGTCTCGAGTGTGTCTCCACTCTCTG
>NW_023269056.1:48597-49303 GCF_013103735.1 Etheostoma cragini
TGTGTGTGTGTGTGTGTGTGTGTGTGTGTGTCTCTGTATGTGTGTGTGTCTCTGTGTGTGTCTCTGTATGTGTGTGTGTCTCTGTATGTGTGTGTGTGTACAGCCCTCGTTGTCTAAATCTCTTCCTTTTAGACTCCATAGTTAGATGTCTGCGATCGGCAGATGTTTTTCTTTTTCGACCAGAAACGTCTGAAGACTGAACTGGAGGAGACATCGTGCTGCAGCCCCTCACTCCGTCCTCTCAGTATCAGAACCTGTTGCTATGGTGATTTCCTCAGAGAAGGGGTCAGATTCTTAAATTTTTTTTGGTGAGCCTAGCGCTAAAAAGTTTTAGTCCAATTGTCTCCATAGTTACATGTCTGCCACCGGAACAAGACTTCCTACATTTTGACCAACTATGATGTCTGAAGAGTTAAAACTGGAGGAGAGAGAGACATTTGTTTGAGAAACTTCCAGAGATCCGTCCTGCAGCCCCCCCCCCTATATGCTCCTCTCTAACTCTGAACATCCACCACATACACACACATTGGAACATCTGAGCCGGTCTGAAACCGGGACGATACGTAGACCGGGACTCTGGAGAAACCATGTTTGGTATCTGAACGCCCATTCAGCCCAATAAACACCAAAGTCTTGTCTTCGGTTT
This sequence comes from Etheostoma cragini, assembly GCF_013103735.1. NCBI lineage: Eukaryota > Metazoa > Chordata > Actinopteri > Perciformes > Percidae > Etheostoma > Etheostoma cragini. The sequence continues at coordinate 49,244 of NW_023269056.1, forward strand.
AAACTTTGAATCATGTTTCTACGTTAAAGTATGGAGATACAACATGGTCCCAAAGAGGGG
>NW_023269056.1:49691-52169 GCF_013103735.1 Etheostoma cragini
GGGGGGGGGGCGATGTTGAGAGATTTCAAGAACATTTCCCATTCAAGTCTATGAAAAAACTTTTGCCGTTTTTTGCAGATTTCGGTAAAACCGGGCGGCAAATCTCTTAGAAAAGTCATAGCACACCATTCCCGATCATTACCCACATTTCGGTGTAATGTGTTTCCGTGTGTTGGCAACGCTTTGGGACTAGTAGCGGTACGAAATGTGGCGGAAGATGAATAATAATAATAAGTATGGACAAAAATAGTCATTGTGCCAGTTGCAGCTATTGCAGCACATCGGCACACAGAATAAAAAGATTCTTGTATTTCCTACAGTGTACGCTGTTAAACATGAACATAAGATCAGAGTGAAGAGGACATATGAACGTGTGACTGAAGGAGCTGAACAAACAGGAAGTGGAACCCTCCTCAGCAGGGTCTACACTGCGGTCTACATCACAGACGGACTGAGAGAGGAGGTTAATACCCAACATGAGGTGAGGCAGCTGGAGACATCTTCCAAGATGGAGACCCTCCATGACTCTCCAATCAAGTGCAGCGAGATCTTTAAAGCCTCACCTGGCCAACAGAAACCCATCAGAGTCGTTCTGATGATCGGCGTCGCTGGCGTTGGAAAAACCTTCTCAGTGCAGAAGTTCTGTCTGGACTGGGCCGAGGGGTTGGAGAACCAAGATGTTGATCTGGTGATTCCTCTTTCCTTCAGGGAGCTGAACCTGATCAAAGATGAGCCACCTCAACCTTATCGAATAAATAAATATAAATATAAACAGAGAAATGGACGAAGATGGATGGATTTAAGTCAAATTCTATGGAAACGTAAAGCAGAGCCATTTCTGACTAATATAACTTTAAAAATAGTTGTATAAATGCTCAATTCCTTGACGTACAGTACATGGTTTTGAAGTGTATTTGCATATTTACATCGACGTTCTTCAGTGTTAAAGGTTCACCTGATGAGTGATATGGAGGAATTATTTTAAGTTTGCTCATAAGATAACTGTTTCATTGTGTTTGTCCCTTCACGGTGGATGGCAGAGTGTCCAGACCTGCACCTGACAGACATGAAGGACGTGAGTAATCTCTCAGGTGAGGATGGACCGCTGGGTGCGTTACGGCGCTGGTTAATCCCAGTTTCTCTTTTCTGTGCAAATGTTATTGTATAAATTCAGTCTTAACTTTATATTAACCCCCTTTTGACTCTGTCTTGACTGAAACATGGTTTTATTTCTACCTTCTGACTTGAGAAAGACGCTACAGGGCGTTGCTGTTAGAGATTTAGGAATGTTAGGTCACCACGAGGTCCAAAAGTGAGATGTGTGTTACGTGTGGAACAAAAAAGATAGTTTAACAAGTTTATTCCAATGTCCAAGTTAGGGGATGCAACAGGGAAAAGCCAAGTCCAAATCCAAAGGGAATCCGGGGTACAGACCGGACCCCCGCACACCAGGCTTCACTCCTGAAATTAAAATATGATGAAACATATTATTTTTTTGTGTGGAAAAATGAGAAGTTGGAAATTGTTTTATATATATTGCAATATATCGCAGAATATTGCAATATATATAACTATTATATTGCTGATATGCAGTATTTTTTCCTACCCTATGTAGGCTACTTTGACGCTGCTATCCATGCTCCTTGTACTGGTATTAACCCTCATATTGTTCCAGTTGTGTTCCAGTTAGAGTGTGTGTAGAACTTGTGTGTATTTGTGTTATTATGTTATTCTTCTTACGTGTCTTCTTCTCTTTCCCAGCTCTGTCCACCTCAAAGACCAACCCGGATGTGTCTGAGGATAGAAGGGAGGACCAGCTGAGTCCTGATGATCCAGAGAGGTTGAAGCAGCAGCAGCTTGTGGGTGGAGAGGCTCCCCAATCAAAGGTCAGGGTTTCTGTTGAAGGATATATGAAATCATGCTTAAATGTAACTTTTCCCATTCCACTTGTTACTTATCAACTATTTTTCTTAATTGCAGGACACTTTGAGTTTCACACCTGAGCAGCTGACTGAGTCTGGAAAGACGTCATACAGGTAGTTCTGCTCATCTTCAGGGTCATAACTGTATTTCGAGGTTGACAACATGAGGACAACATGAGGACAACATGAAGACAACATGAGGACAACATGAGGACAACATGAGGACAACATGAAGACAACATGAGGACAACATGAAGACAACATGAAGACAACATGAAGACAACATGAGGACAACATGAGGGTTAAGATGAATTAACATCACAGAGCGAGAGCTTGCTTGTGATTGGCTGTTCTCGGTCCAACAGGTTCAGGTGTGTTCCAGTGTGCTTTGACTGGACTGGTGTTTGTTACGACTCAGGAGGCGGAGCTTCTGTACGACATTGTCCAATGGGATGAGAGCCTCCTCCAATCAGCTGGCAGGATGGCTGCAGGGCCGCTGTACGACATCAGGAGTTCAGAGGATGCTGCTGTCTGTCAGCTCCACCTCCCCCACTGT
>NW_023269056.1:52269-54820 GCF_013103735.1 Etheostoma cragini
GGATCTACAGCAACGACCTGGACTCACTGATCCACACTACCAGGATCCACACTACCAGGATCTACAGCAACGACCTGGGAACGTCGTTCGGACTGGACAAGTGTGGTCGCATGGTATCAAAAAGACGGAAGATGATCAGAACTGAGGGGATTGAACTACCAGAAGGCCACACTGCAGATGTTCAGGATAGCTACAAATACCTTGGGGTGCCACAGGCTAATGGAAACCATGAGGAGGCCACAAGGACAAGGTGCCGACTCTGTGATGAATGGCCCCGACTCAACGAAGCCGACTCTGTGCCAAATGGCGCCGACTCTGTGCCGAACGGTGCCGTGTCTTTTGATCTGAAGCCAGTTCATTGTTGGTGTGATGATGTCGTTCTTTCTGTAAAAACTGTTGGAATTAAAGTTTTATTGTGAAAGTTCTAAACCGGAACTCTCTTCCTGTTTCTCGTAGCTCTGATCACATGAGTAACGTTCAGGGTCTGAACCAGTCCTGGTCCCCAAACCTGATATATAGCCTATATGTATGTGTGTGTATATGTGTATATATGTGTGATATACTGTATGTGTATATGTGTGTATATGTGTGTATATGTGTATGATATATGTGTATATACGTATATGTGTATGATATGTTATCTACTGGGTGCATATATGTGTGTGAATATGTGTGACATATGTGTATACTATATATGTTTGTATTTGTGTATATATGTGTTATATACTGTATGTGTATATATGTGCATATATGTGTTATATACTGTATGTGTATATATGTGTATATATGTGTTATATACTTTATGTGTATATGTGTATATGTGTTATATACTGTATGTGTATATATGTGTGTATATGTGTATATATACTTTATGTGTATATGTGTATATGTGTTATATACTGTATGTGTATATATGTGTATATATGTGTTATATACTTTATGTGTATATGTGTATATGTGTTATATACTGTATGTGTATATATGTGTGTATATGTGTATATATGTGTCATGGTTGTCTTGCTATGAATAAAGTATATATGTACATATCTGTCTAAAATTTGACATTTGTCTCTTTTTCAGACTTGTTTTTTAGTTTTAATCGCCACCACACGGTGGGAATCGAACCCTCCCCCCCCCCCCCCCCCCCCCCCCCCCCCCCCCCCCCCCCCCGACAAAGGGAGGGGTCATAACCACTGCACATATCTCACATATAGACATTTTTTAAAGGGGTCAAATCTGTCCCGAGGACACCAGGAGGGTTAATCGGATTTAATTTAACCCTCTTCCTTTTCAACAGGCATGTGACTAGTTTTATTGTGAAAGGTGTGAGCGGAAGTGTCCCGGTCTGCGTGCTCTGACTTGATGACCCTCTTCCTGCAGCTCCAGTCAGAAGTCCCGCAGCTTCCCTTCCGCTGCTAACGGACCTGTAGCCCGACGGTAGGTCCCTCCGCTGCCGCAGTGCCGCTGAGCAAACTGCTACCAGCCCAACAACCGTGAGTAGAGTCCAGTAATGATGCTGGAGTGTCGGATATAATGTGAAATAAAGCCCGTTAAGATAAAGCTTTGCGCACATTCCAGTGAGTCTAGCTAATGTAGCTAACTGGTTCCATTATCGGACAGGCCCGTTTGTTATTATTATATTTCGCGTTTTTGATTTTATCAGATTAATTAATGTTCCTGTCCAGGTGTAATTATGTTGCCCGACCTAAAACAGAAGTGTTCACATAATTAGCTTTAAATCCTACAAGTATACATGTCGGGGTCACTGTGGATGTTATCTACAGAACGCTTTCCGAATCTACGTTTAAAAACCGCACAATTTAAGGTTAAATCCCAAATACACAGCGATCCGCTGATTGATATAAGTGATTTATGCATATGTTTAATTCCCCACGACCCCGTCGTTAATACGGCAGAAAAATTCATTCAATTTTGAAATCATGTCAGTTTCTATGACGGGTTCCCACTGCTGTAGCTGCTGTTCGGAGCGGCTGTGTGTGGGTGCGAGTAACAGGTGAGTTAATTCTACTAGATCACCGTGTAATAGAGTAACATGGCTGCTCTGGGACGGGAGTGTCAGCGGAACTGAAGCCGAGATGAAGCTGAATCACACACTTTCTTCTCTTTTACGATTATAAATGTGGAGCTTGGTTAACTACGGGGAACCTTAAATCGGCGAATATTTCAATGGGGTTTGGCGTACGATGCGGATTTGTCTGTTTTACCCGCTATTACCTATCATTTCTAATAATAATTATAACGTATATTTATTAGTTGCACGGGGAAATAACAATTTGAAGTTTATGACACCTTCATGCAGGCAGAGGAGTCATTGGCTGATTATTAACAGGACACCTGACACCTGTCCTCGTGTCTCCTGTTAATGTTCACTGGTCCTGGATCAGCAGCAGGAGTTAAACCTGGTCCAACGTCTCAAAGAGATACTGTCTCTCTGTCTCTCTCTCTCTCTCTGTCTCTCTCTCTCTGTCTCTCTCTCTCTCTGTCTCTCTCTCTCTGTCTCTCTCTCTCTGTCTCTCTCTCTCTCTCTCTC
>NW_023269056.1:54920-56430 GCF_013103735.1 Etheostoma cragini
GTGTGTGTGTGTGTGTGTGTGTGTGTGTGTGTGTGTGTGTGTGTGTGTCCATCGTTCACCAACCTTCCATAATCATTTAGTTTTTCTATAACCCAAGTAGTGGGATTTAAATCCTCTTCCTGTCCCTGCGTCTTCATAAAAACAGTCGGACAGCGACTGGAGGGGACAACAAGACGTCTTAGAGGGACAACAAGATGTCTTAGGGGGACAGCATGACGTCTTAGAGGGACAGCATGACGTCTTAGAGGGACAACGAGATGTCTTAGACGGACAGCATGACGTCTTAGAGGGACAACGAGATGTCTTAGGGGGACAGCATGACGTCTTAGAGGGACAACGAGACGTCTTAGAGGGACAGCATGACGTCTTAAAGGGACAGCATGACGTCTTAGAGGGACAACGAGACGTCTTAGAGGGACAGCATGACGTCTTAGAGGGACAGCATGACGTCTTAGAGGGACAACAAGACGTCTTAGAGGGACAGCATGACGTCTTAGAGGGACAACGAGACGTCTTAGAGGGACAGCATGACGTCTTAGAGGGACAACAAGATGTCTTAGGGGGACAGCATGACGCTTTATTAAATATTAAACATAACTAGAACAGGGGTTCACCAACAGGTAAGACTGGGGGATTCAAACATATCAAATATGAAGTGATTCAACATATTTATTATAGATCAGGGTGATTGTCTCCTTGACGAAGTGGTAGTAATGTCTTCATATTATCACCATGGTTACTGTGTGCTTGTGTCCTCACAGACATCAGAAGATGAGTGACTCGGAGGACGAAGACTCTGGAGTATACAGCGGTCGGTCTGGGAAGAGGGACCGGTCCAAAGGAGAACCTGTCAGCGATGAACCTGGACCCCCAGACACAGAGTAAGAGACGGTTTTCACCGTAAGCTCGGGACATATTGGACATTAGGACGGATCAATAGCTTCTCTTCTACAGTATGAAAGCTGGGATTGTTTTAAAATCTACTTCATAATAAGGGCTGTCAATAAGGATAAAACATGCTGTGTGATAACATCCAGGGGGGTCACCAGACCTGAGTCCCATCCCCACATGGTCCAGAGCCGTTGTTGTCCCAGGGTCTCTATTGTCCCAAGTTCCAGAGCGTCTGTTGTCCCAGGGTCCAGGGTCTCCGTTGTCTCAAGGTCCAGAGTCTCAATTGTCTCAAGGTCCAGAGTCTCAATTGTCTCAAGGTCCAGAGACTCTTTTTTTCCAAGGTCCAGAGTGTCAATTGTCTAGTTCCAGAGTGTCTGTTGTCCCAAGGTCCAGAGTGTCTGTTGTCCCAAGGTCCAGAGTGTCTGTTGTCCCAAGGTCCAGAGTGTCTGTTGTCCCAAGGTCCAGGGTCTCCGTTGTCCCAAGGTCCAGGGTCTCCGTTGTCCCAAGGTCCAGGGTCTCTGTTGTCCCAAGGTCCAGAGCGTCTGTTGTCCCAAGGTCCAGAGCATCTGTTATCCCAAGGTCCAGAGACTCTTTTGTCCCAAGGTCCAGAGTGTCCGTT
>NW_023269056.1:56530-60252 GCF_013103735.1 Etheostoma cragini
TTATGTCCCGTTATTGTCATTTAACCCTTGTGTTGTCCTCCCGGTCAAAACTAAAAATCAACTTTTTTTTGGATGTTTTATCACTTTTTGGATGCTTTTTTCGACGTGTTTGAGATTCTGTTTTTGCTTAAAACAGAAGATTATCCCGGTGACCAACGGGAGATGTTCGTCCAATCAGCTGCAGCCATCGCAGTTGTAGTTCATTGTGACACAGATGTGAGTTGTTAATCTTGTGTGTGTCGTTTTGACATAATGAACCTAGTTCTGTGCCAGAGGTGTGTAATCAGGCCGGCAACAAACGCACCGAGGGTCCCTGAACGCACCGAGGGTCCCTGAACGCACCGAGGGTCCCTGAACACACCGAGGGTCCCTGAACACACCGAGGGTCCCTGAACGCACCGATGGTCCCTGAATGCACCGAGGGCCCCTGAACGCACCGAGGGTCCCTGAACGCACCGAGGGTCCCTGAACGCACCGATGGTCCCTGAACGCACCGATGGTCCCTGAACGCACCAAGGGGCCCTGAACGCACCGAAAGTCCCTGAATGCACCGATGGTCCTTGAATGCACCGAGGATCCCTGAACGCACTGAGGGTCCCTGAATGCATCGAGGGTCCCTGAACGCACCGAGGGTCCCTGAACGCATCACTCACCAGCCTCCCGGCAGGGAGGGGGTTCTGCTGGAGGCAGCGCGGCCCGGGGTCGGGGGGGGAGGAGAAGGAGCGCAGCCTCCGGGTCTCTGGACGCCTCGGCTCCGACAGGTAGGTCTCCAGAGGGAAAACACTGCCCCCCCCCTCCGGACGGGGGAGGGAGGGGGGAGGGGGGGAGGAGAGGCTGAAGGCTGAGGAGGAGGAAGAGAGAGTCACAATCACTGCAGTTACTACACACACACACACACACACACACACACACACATATACACACACACACACACAGACACACACACACACACACACACACTCCCATCTGTTAATGGTGAACCTGACGTAGCGTTGTGCACTTTAACAGATTAGAGCCGAGAGAGAGATTACAGATTTCCTGACTACTAAACCAAAAACACTGCGTCCTACATTTCCCATAATGCACTTGGCCAGTGTCTGTCAGAGACCAGGTATAAGAATCTCAACTTGTTCAATCATCAGGACGAAGGACAGTTCGCTGAGGTTTAGACTGCTAGTAACATGATCAAAAGATGGAGGTGTCTTCCTCCAACCCCTCCCACCTGAGAGTTTCTGTCTTCAAATGTAAAGCAGACCACGTTGGTCTGCTGATGAATGCTGATTGGTTGGTGAAGACAGAGAGAGACAGACAGAGACATGTTTTGTCTTTTTCGACACTTTTGTTGCTTTTCCACCAACGTTTTTGTTTTTTTTGCACGTTTTTCAACCTTTTCCCAATTTTTTTGTAACTTTAAGATTCTTTTATAACAAAGTGAAAAAACTATGAAAGTGAATAAAACTGATTTCTTTAGACCAGGACACCAAATCTGACCCGAGGACAACCCAGATGGTTTCTAATCTCCCAGAATGCATCTGTGCAGCAGTGAGAGCATCATGAAGCTCTCTCTAGGCTTACTGTGGTCCAGCGGGCCGCCGGGCCTGGACCCCCGGTCCCTGGACCCCCGGTCCCTGGACCCCCGGCCCGTGTCTCCGTCCAGGCTGCAGGACGCCCGCCGTCCCGTCCGTCTCTGCAGCAGCTCCCTCCGCTTCCTGTCGGACACAGGAAGCAGCTGGACGTGCAGGACGCCGCAGGGCTCCGAGCGCTGCCGCAGCGCCCGTCTGTCCTCATCCGTCTGCTTCCTGTCCGCCTGCTTCCTGTCCGCCTGCTGCTTCCTGTCCGTCTGCTTCCTGTCCGTCTGCTGCAACAATACGATACAATACGTACAGTATATATGTATATATATTATTAACGTTAATATTTTTATGTTAACGTCTCTAATTTTGATGGATGATGAAGATGGATGGAGTTAATTTTTTTAATTAAAATATTTAGTTTTTAATTAATTATTAAAGTTTGGTCCGAGTGGCATAGCTAGCTAATTTAATTCATTTAATTATTAATTTATATATCAAATATTACAAATAAAGTATTTATTTATTTATTTTATTTTTTATTAATAATTTTTAATAATAATTGTAATTTTGTAGTTATTTATTTATTTATATATTTTAATTTTTAATAGTAGTTTTCATTTTTTTATTAGTTATTTAATTTTGGTACGTGTTCCGAGTGGCGTAGCTAGCTGATTTAATTTATTTAATTTATGTAATTTATTTAATTTATTTAATTAATAAATTATTATATTATATACAATATATTATAAATTAAAATATTTTTTTTTTTACATTTTTAAATTTTTAATAATAATTTTAATTTTTTTATTAGTTATTTACTTTCGGTACGTGGTCCGAGTTGCGTAGCTCGCTGATTTAATTAATTTAATTTAATTAAAGCTGAAAGACGCTTACGTCGTGTCTCCACCCCCCCGCTCCGTCCTGCTCCGGGATCCAGGACACGGACCTCCTCCTGTCCCTCCCTCCGCCCGTCGCCGTCCTCTTCCTGTCTTTCTTCTTCTCTTCCTCCAAGTGGGATTCTGACTTCCTGCGTTCCTTCTTCCTTCCGCGCTCGCTCTTCTTCTGCGCCGTCTTCCCGTCGTCCTGCGTCCGTCTGTCCGTCTCCTCCTCTTCCTCGTCTTCCTCTCCTCCGTACGGCTCGCTCTTCCTCCTCTCCGTCCACCTCTTCATCATCAGGCCGCTCAGACGCTTCATCCCTCCATCGTCTCCCTGACCCGGTGTCAGAGATCTGATGTAAAGAATTATTAGGAACTCTGTTCTGATTGGCTGCTGGAACCCAAACAACCCGGAGAGGAAGAGGAGGAAGAGGAGGAAGAGGAGGAAGAGAAGGAAGAGGAGGAAAATGAGAAGAAGGAGAAAAAATGTCTTCAAACTGCTTCTAAAAACAGGAAAGTAGAATCCAGTTCAGCCCGATAGAGAGACAGGAAGTTAAAAAGGCAGAGTCCTCGGAGATTATGGTCCCGGGTGAGTCTCTCTCTCTCTCTCTCGCTCTCTCTCTCTCTCTCTCGCTCTCTCTCCCCCCTTTCTCTCTCTCTCTCTCTAATGTGTTTCTCTGGGTTTATTTAAGGACAAAGGGATTTAATATCACATCTCTGTTTATGTCAGAGAAACACACACATCAGAGACACACACACACACACACAGACACGCACACACACACACGCACACACATAGACACACACACACAGACACGCACACACACACACACACACACAGACACGCACACACACACACACACATCAGAGACACACACACAGACACACACACACACGCACAGAGACTCACACACACACAGACACGCACACACACACACACACACACATAAGAGACACACACACAAAGACACACACACACGCACAGAGACTCACACACACACACACAGATCTAGTTCTAGTGTACGGAGACAGAGGAGTCGTTGCAGAATGAAAACAGAAACCGGAGGGATTTGAACTCTCAACCTTCAGCTCTCCTCAACCAGCTGAGCCGTGACGCTGTGACATCACAACGTCACAGCTCTGAGTCCTCGGTTCAAGTCTGAGTCAACATGTTGACCCAGAGATTAGTCTGAGTCAGGTAGTTATTGCTTACAACCTGCACATAAACACAAACAAAAATACACAAATACACACACACACACACACACACACA
>NW_023269056.1:60352-61514 GCF_013103735.1 Etheostoma cragini
TATAGACCTTAGGGGTCCATAATACTGGATCTAAAGTCATATTAATGTTAACAAACCTAATAAAGGGAAATCTTCATTTCATGGACCCTGTAAAATGTCCTGATGTGTCTTCAGGTGAGACAACAACATCAACAATCGAGGAACATCCAGGTCCCTTCCACCTGTAAACTCATCAAAGATCAAAGTTACTCTGTCCAATGTCCTCAGGCCGTTAAAATACAGCCGACGGTGAGCTTTTCAAAATAAAAGTCTTTGTTAGTGCTGTAGCGATGCATCCTTTAACTTTGGTCCCTTTGGTTTCTCAGAGAGCAGAATTTGACCTGGAGTTCGGACCCAACTACCACCCGACGTTTGAGATCCGCCTGCCCATCAACACCCCAGAAGTGACTTTAAGAGTCCAGGACAAAGAGGACCAGAGCATCTGGGAGCACGACGTGGAACTGATTGGTAAAGTCTGAGCCTCCTGATACAACAGAAGAAAATAGAGATGATCGGGTCTTTTCTAGTTAAAGGACACTTCTGGAGCAAAATAAACCTTGGGGTTAATAATCTCTAGCTTTCAGGGCAGAGGGCAGATTTATTTTGTTTATTCTGTAGCTGCTCTTCCTGTGAGACATCGCTGACATCACTGCTTCCTGTAAGATCTGATTGGCTGCTTTAAAACTAGGTCTCCATTTCCATAAACAGAGAACAGGTTGGTATAAAACTAGGGATCACAAAACCGTCATATATCGAGGTCTCCCTTCTGGTTCCTGATTACTTCTTAAAGGAGAACACAAACTAACAAGAAGTCTGTTCTCCGGTTATCTTCCAGCTCCAAAACCCAAAATCCCAACAGTGGACAGGGTCCCGGCAGAGGACAGTGGCCCAGGAGAGGACGGAGTCCCGGCAGATCTTTCAGGTCTTTGCTAAATCAGCTTTAACACAACGTTCCTGTTGGTTCCTGACAGGGCTGCACGAGATTAGAAAATATCTACTTGTGATTATTATGATTGATATTGCAATATGAATATTGGAGGAAATGATCGTTTTTGCATAAATCTCATTTTCATTGAAATATAGACATAAAAAAGGTTTTTACAACGATATGTACCAAACAATAGTTGGTATATAGGGGTAGAACCATCATAACCCCCTAATAGTTGGTATATAGGGGTAGAAC
>NW_023269056.1:61614-65913 GCF_013103735.1 Etheostoma cragini
GGGAAATGCGTAATATCGCCATAAGCATCGGTCAGGCTCTAATTCGTATGTGTCCACTCATGGTGCTTGTTGTTTTCATTGAGTTTTAAGGAAAGACGTTAAGTGGTACACTGTCATGATGGTCCTTTGAATTGCTGTGCTTTTTAATTCCTAAAAAAATCTAATGCTTTATGTGGTATAAAACTTTATAATCAAAAGTCAGTAAACTGACCTTAGAGTCTCCAGTCTACAGTGTGGACTCTGCAGTCCAGCAGATAGAAGCTTTACTGCTGAATCCTGAAGCTTGTTGAGACTCAGGTCCAGCTCTCTAAGATGGGAGGGGTTGGACTTCAGAGCTGAGGCCACAACTTCACAATGAGTCTTTGAGAGATGACAGCCAGGAAGTCTGTCAAAACACAAATATTACAAAATGGTATTATTTAGGAGGACAGTTCATATTTACTTCATGCATTTGATGTCCAACAGTTTCATATTTCCCATAAAATCTGGACTTACTGAGCATTTCTGCAGTTCATCACAGCTGGAATCAGTCTCAGTTTTCCCTCCAAGGATGTGTTGTACTTCTTCAGGTCCAACTCATCCAGAACCTCCTCTGACATATGCAGCATGTAGGCCAGAGCTGAGCAGTGGATCACAGAGAGTTTCTTCTCTGACCTGTTCTCTGACTTCAGGAATTCTTGGATCTCCTGATGGACTGAGTGGTCCTTCATCTCTGTCAGACAGTGGAAGATGTTGATGCTTCGGTCAGGAGAGGTATTTGTCTTCTTCATCTCCTTCAGGTTGTTGATGGCTCTCTGGATGATTTCTGGACTGTTGTCTGTCTGACCCAGCAGGCCTCCTAAGAGTCTCTGGTTGGACTCCAGAGAGAGGCCATGAAGGAAGCGGACAAACAGGTCCAGGTGGCCATTTTTACTCCTCAGGGATTTCTCCATGGCTCTCTTCAGGAAGACATCCAGGGATGGGTCATTTTCCCTGTCACGATCCATGGGTTGGGAATGGACACTGGCCCTCTCATCATCAGTAGCATCTTCTTTATCCATGGGTTGGGAATGGACACTGGCCCTCTCATCATAGGTAGCATCTTCTTTATCCATGGGTTGGGAATGGATATTGTTCCAGTCATCATCAGTCCCATCATCTTCATCCACAGACTGGGAATGTTCTATGTCCCTGTCATCATCCTCCAGAGATATATCAATGCTCTTGTTTTTCCAGTCTTCTCCCAGGAAGTCCTTGAGTACCTGTGTGTTCCTGTTGGTGTAACAGTGGAACAGGTAGACTGCAGCCAGAAACTCCTGAATGCTCAGATGAACGAAGCAGTAGAATTGTTTCTGCAAGATCCCACTCTCTGTTTTGAAGATCTGTGTACAGACTCCTGAGTACAGCGAGGCCTCTGTGACATCCAGACCACAGCGCTCCAGGTCTTCTTGGTAGAACATGATGTTTCCTTTCTCCAGCTGTTCAAACGCCAGCCTCCCCAGCTTCAGAAGAACTTCCCTGTCGGCCTCCATCAGCTCCTGTGGACTCGTCTCATGTCCCTCGGCATACTTGAGATTCTTTCTCTTTGTCTGAACCAGCAGGAAGTGGGAGTACATGTCAGTCAGGGTCTTGGGCAGCTCTCCTCTCTGGTCTGTAGTCAACATGAGGTCCAGGACTGTAGCAGTGATCCAGCAGAAGACTGGGATCAGACACATGATGTGGAGGCTCCTGGAGGTCTTGATGTGGGAGATGATACTGCTGGACAACTCTTCATCACTGACTCTCTTCCTGAAGTACTCCTCCTTCTGGGCATCAGTGAAGCCTCGTACTTCTGTTACCCTGTCAACATACGCAGGAGGGATCTGATTGGCTGCTGCAGGTCAGGAAGTTATCCAGACGAGAGCCGAGGGAAGCAGCTTCCCCTGGATGAGGTTTGTCAACAGCAGGTTGACTGAGGACTTGTGTGTGACATCAGGAACAGCCTTCTTCTTGTTGAAATCCAGTGAAAGTCTGCTTTCATCCAGGCCGTCAAAGATGAAGAGAAGTCTGGAGGCAGCGAGCTGGTCTGCTGGGACCTCCTGTAATGTTGGATGGAAAACACGGAGCAGCTCCAGAAGACTGTACTGCTCATCTTTGATCAGGTTCAGCTCCCTGAAGGAAAGAGGAATCACCAGATCGACATCTTGGTTCTCCAACCCCTCGGCCCAGTCCAGACAGAACTTCTGCACTGAGAAGGTTTTTCCAACGCCAGCGACGCCGATCATCAGAACGACTCTGATGGGTTTCTGTTGGCCAGGTGAGGCTTTAAAGATGTTGCTGCACTTGATTTGAGAGTCATGGAGGGTCTCCATCTTGGAAGATGTCTCCAGCTGCCTCACCTCATGTTGGGTATTAACCTCCTCTCTCAGTTCGTCTGTGAGGTAGAGCACAGTATAGATCCTGCTGAGGGGGGTTCCGCTTCCTGTTTCATCGGGTCCCTCAGTTACTCGTTCACATTTCTCCTTCACAAGGCTCTGATGTTCACATTTAACAATGAGCACTGTGAGAAAATACAAAAAGTAGATTCATTAATAGTGATGGTTTTCATTATTGAACTTAATATACTCACAAGAGGACACAAACTCAAGCTACATAAAGTAAAACAGAGCAATGACCCCAGAGTCTCCCGAGAGGAATGAACTATGGACACAGAGACGGCTCAACCAAATAACATTATCCGGGGTGCATTGACAATAAATCTTCATTGTGGAAAGACCTGCAAGAACAAAAGGGGGCTTAAGATACACCAAAGCCAGACCAACTGTGGAAAAGAGGGTCACGGGAGCACCCACAGTGGTAGCACCTGGTGAGATGCAGGAGAACTCCAGGCAGGAAGCACCCTACACCACTAGAGATCTCTCACCACCTGTGTCACCTCAAGACCTCAGGAGGGACCAACATGATGCCAACCCCAGCCTGCGAGGAAACAAATCAAATGGCCCTAGATGGACAAAAACAAAGGGTGGTACCAACCAGACCAAGAGCTTGACAAAGTGCTAGAAACAACACTAGCAGGGATGGCTGAGCAGAAAGTCAATACTCTCACAATAAAAACCTACATCCTGGCAAGGGAGCGTTTTGGAATTGAGGAGAAGAAAGTCAACATCAAGCCTGCATGGAGGACTTATCAGACAACATCATCAGACAGATGTAAAGTCTTACTTGATCTGGATGTTTCTCCACACAGTGGACAGCATGAGTCTCCTGAGGAAAACTGGTTGATGCACTGTCTGCAGAACCAGTGTCCACAGCTGTTAGAGACTGGATCCTTCAGGACGTCCTGACACAAAGCACAGCAGGACGGCTGCTCCTCCTCAGAGACATCAGTCCTCTTCTCTCTGTCAACACAAAGATATTCATTTTTTTAAATGAAAACCTTTTATAAGTTATTGTAACAAAACATTGTAGCAACAATGTCTATAAAATCAGGAAATCAGTCTAATCAGGGAGCAGAAAGCTGCCAGCTGCTGTTTTGGTTCATGAATTGCAAAATGTCAGGATTAAGGGGACTATAGATCAAGAGGTGTGGTTATCAATAAACACTCTCTCTCACATCACTGTTTGAAGCCAAAGACTGTCCAAAATATGGATGTAGTCTCCGAGTGGAGCTGAGGTGGGCTAAAGAAAACAAGTGTCTGGGGAAATGAAGAATCCAGAAGTTGCAGATGTAGGTGGAGTAGCTCAGAAAGATTAAGGCAGTGACGAGACCCCACTGATGGACAGCCGTACGACGTGAGACCAGCAACGGAAACCGATGGAACCAGGTGACAACAGAGGGGAACCTGGGACAGCAGACTATTGAATCTGGGAAACCCATAGCTCTGGAACGTGAGGCAACATAGGCTGTGGTAGCTGGGACATCAATCAACAGGTTTTTGGTGTTCAATTAGATGCACAAACCCAAAAGAAACAAGCCTGGGTTTCCTCAAACTCCCATCTCAGAACGAAAACCCAAAGAGGAGAATATTGTGGATTTGTGCAATTTAAACGTGCCCCACTAGTGGAATAACGTCACATTGACCACTGACACTGAACCAACCACCCGTGTAACTAACTGCGGTCGAGCTGACGGTCTCTCCCGTCTCCATGGCCAAACCAGCTCAGCTCAGCAGGTCCTGGATTCCTGGATCACTACAGTTAGAATGGATTATAGTAACTTTAACCACTGCTCGTTTTAAAAAGTCCACCGCTAGAAAACATCAAAAAGACCTGTGTTAGCGTAGATAACTATTTAGACCTGGACCTTGGGACAACAGACACTCTGGACCTTGGGACAACAGA
>NW_023269056.1:66013-69943 GCF_013103735.1 Etheostoma cragini
CAGAAGCTCCGCCTCCTGAGTTGTAAGAAACACCAGTCCAGTCAAAGCACACTGGAACACACCTGGACCGGGACACCTGAACCTGTGGGATGTAGTTGATCAGGCGTGGTGACCTTAAACTGAACGTCACACAAAACCGATCAGAAATACACTGCGGAAAATGTTGTGGAATAAAGTGACTTTCTGGGAAAAGAAGCAGCAGTTGCAGGAGTGTTAATCATGTGCATGTTTAAAGGTAAGTGTAAGAATTGAAGGGAGTTGAAGTTATAGGTGACGAGTGTGTGGAGCAGTTTTTGGAAGCTGAAATGCAGTTCTGATAGAGTATAGGAATACCTTAAAGGTGCACTATGAGTTCCTGCACGGTTTCAGCTGTTTTTCGATTGGGGGAGGGGGTGGTGGTAAGTGTCAGTTAGTCATGACGGTTACAGAAACATGGGGGGAGGGGCGAGCTTGCTCTGTTCTATTTGAAATTTACTTGGAACTTCAACAGAAGTGACTATGCGGGAAGTCATAGTGCACCTTTAAGAATGAAAGGGTTAACCTTTAGATTAAGGTGTTGAAAGCAGGTCAGGTTTAAGAACTTAAAGCAGTTGACTCGGTTATGGTATTCAGCATGTTATGATTTGGTTACCTGTATGAAGTCTTTCCAGACTCAGTCAGCAGTTTAGGTGTGAAATATAACATTTCCTGAGACTGAAATAGAACAAAAAGAGTTGATTAGAACCTGTTGAAATGGGAGCAGAACCATGAGTTAAAGGTTCTCCGAAAATGATTCGTCTCTCATTCGAGTGACTTCTTCAGTTTTGACAAATTCATATCAATGTTAAAGTGAAACACTGACCTTTGTATGGGGAGCCTCTCCACCCACAAGCTGCTGCTGCTTCAACCTCTCTGGATCATCAGGACTCAACTGGTCCTCTTTTCTGTCCTCAGACACATCCGGGTTGGTCTTTGAGGGGGACGGATCTGGTCGGGGATTAAGATGCCAAACTCAGTTTTGGACCAGTATTCCTAAACCGTTCAAGGTGACCAAAACCCTTTGTAGCATGACATTCCCCCCATGTTTCCTGTTGGTATCTCCTGAAAACCCTCCATTAAAGTCAGAATGTAGAAATAGATCCTGTTTAGGTCAAGACCGAGTCCAAAATGGGTCGATACCAAGATTCCAGACAATATTACCCAACATGCCACACAGAACGGAACAAAGCAAAAGATTTGCTGTGGTTACTGGGATTAACCAGCGCCATAAAGCACAGCAGCCGATCTTCAGTTGTGCTCCTACTTTAATGACAACTTCTTTAAGATATTTACTCACGTCTGTCAGGTGCAGCCCGGTACTCTCTGCCATCCACCCTGAAAAGAAAAAGACAAATACCGCAGTTATTTTATGATATTCAGATTAAGTTAATAGCACTGGTGATTCCACATAACCATGGTCACACCATGTTTGCGTCTACTCAGCCTGGATTTTTACATATACATGAAACAGGGAGTATTTAGGAATGGTGGGGCTCTAATAATCACATCAGCCCATTTCATCGCTTTTAAGGGTCCAAACAGCATCAGACTCCAGGCTTCTCTGGAGGCAAAGAAAACCACGTCTCCATTGAGGTTCCAGGTTACAATTATTTGTTCTTTAAGAAACAAAAGTATTTTCATCCTGCAGACATCACTGAATACCAGAAACATACATTTGAAAAAAAGCAAATTTACAATATTGGGTGTAAGTTATGTTTGCATATAAATTTGGTTTAATTGTTTATTTTTATTCCCCATAGTAGATCTATAACAGTACCAGAATCAGGGAACTGACCTCAGAGTTTCCAGTTCAAAGCTCGGACTCTCCAGAACATCACACAGCATCTTCACTCTTGAATCCTGAAACTTGTTGTCTCTCAGGTCCAGGTCTCTCAGATGGGAGGGGTTGGACTTCAGCGCTAAGGCCAGAGCAGCACAGCTGATCTCTGACAAACTGCACCACCTCAATCTGAAGAAAGAATAAACAAAGTAGATACAATATTTAAAATCCAATCAGATAGGCCCAGGATTTTGTTGTGTAGCTCAACATTACTGTGTCCTAATCAATAACTACCACTTTCCCGAGTAAAGTAGCTTGACATTGTTATTGTTATTATAATACTGTTACTGATTCCATCCCAAACCCCAGGTTCCCCGCTGCTATCCCAAGCATTAAGGGCGTTATACAGTAGCTGCAGCCCAGCTGGCGTGCACAAATGGGACGTCATGGGATCGCCGTAACTATTTATAC
Source organism: Etheostoma cragini (assembly GCF_013103735.1). Taxonomy (NCBI): domain Eukaryota; kingdom Metazoa; phylum Chordata; class Actinopteri; order Perciformes; family Percidae; genus Etheostoma; species Etheostoma cragini. The sequence continues at coordinate 68,283 of NW_023269056.1, forward strand.
GGGCGTGGTGGTCGTGATACTAGCTGCAGTCTTCTACTGAACAGAGGTGGCGCTGAAGAGGAAAGGCTACCAACTTACTTTGCTCTTTCTACGGACTGGAAGAAGAAGAAAAAGTTAAAGTAAACAGTAAGTTTACAAGAGAGACCTGCAGTCACACTGAGAGTCCTGGTATCCGGTTACCTTCGAGCTCCTTCAGGCTTCCTGTTTCCGTGCACCAGCTTGCCTACGCTACTATTAAATGGCCATTAGCTTCCCAGCTTCCAACCTCAGCCAAAGCATCAGCCCCAGGTTCCTAGCTTCCATCCAAAGTTCTTGGCAAATTCTTGAAACTTGTTCCCATAGATAGATGCTAAAGCCAGAGGCCGACTGTGGTCAACACGTAAAAGGGTGCACAGAGATGAAGAGCTGTTTACTGTTCTTCTGTGCTGTTAGGTATTCTTCTTTTTTGACATATAATGACAGACTGCATCTTGTAGGATATCTTCATGCTGCCCCCATTATGTCCAGAAAATTGCATCCCCTATAACTACGTTACCTGTGGTACTTTAGGAAAACAATTTCAGAATTTTGGCATTGACTTGGTACAGATGCATTGGTTCTTGTGACATCTCTAGCATGTATATAAATAAGGTTAAAATGTTAATTAAACACATGATATATATTATAATAACAGAGACTCAGTGACCTGACCTTAGAGTCTTCAGTCCACAGTTTGGACTGCTCAGAAAATCACACAGCAGCTCCAATCCTGAATCCTGCAGCTCGTTGTCACTCAGGTCCAGCTCCCTCAGATGGGAGGGGTTGGACTTCAGAGCTGAGGCCAGTGAAGAACAGCTGATCTTTGACAAATCACAGCCCCACAATCTGTATAAAGAATAAATGATGAAGATATTATTCCATTCATAATACAATTACATCTGTGGCTCAACACATAATCAATCAATCAATGAGTTCTTGAACTCATCCAGAACTCCATTCATCTGGTAAAAACTTCAAGAGGAAAGGTGCTGTGGAAAGATAGAGTGCAACACATAGCATCATAAACCCCCGGTGCTCATAAAAAAAGGATTTCATCAGTGTGTAATAATTTATTTAAGCATAATTTGGGGCATAATTTGACCCAATGCAAAGAAGAGGGACACTAACAGTAACTTGGTTTGAATCCTGGTTGGCGAACAGTAAATAGGTGTGTAAAGTTGGTGAGGACCTGTCCACAGTTTTGGATGTCACATGTGGGGAACCAAAGGGCTCCACCTTTGGACTTTTGTTGTTTTTAAAATAATGCTTCACGCAGATTATTCCACCTTATTCGTATCCACTGGAAGATATGCTATTAAGAACACTATGGCACTCTTAATAGAGAACTGTCTCTGTTAAGAGACTGGTTGATTGATTTTACAGACAGCAGGTTTCCCTTATATTAGTTATTTGTAGTTATTTGAGTTCTCACAAAATAATGATAATTTGTTTTATAGTCATCAAACAGAACATCAAAATATGTTCAAGTTCTGATAAATAAAATGTATAAAAGTGTAAACTTAAGATATGAAACTTAAAGTCCTTCCAACAAAAAAAACATAATCAGTGTTTTCAAAAGGGACGTTGTAGCGCGTCCTCTGGTGGACAGACTATGTACTAACATCACTAACAGGGACGTTGTA
>NW_023269056.1:70043-71116 GCF_013103735.1 Etheostoma cragini
CTCTATCTGTAGATTATAGAGTGGTCTAGACCTGCTCTATCTGTAAATTATAGAGAGGTCTAGACCTGCTCTATCTGTGAAGTGGTTTAAGATAACTTGTTATGAATTGATACTATAAATAAATCTGTCACTATTTTTTTAATGTTCTTTTATCAAGTTTCTTTTTTTCAAATGTTATGAAATTTAATAAAAAACAAACAAATTCAATGAAAGAACTGATCATTTATTGTTCCTCGTACAGAGAACTTTGAGGGGAGACATTAACCCCGTAAAAAGCCCTTAATGCATGCACAGAAGCCTTATAACACCCCTGGTCCAGTCCAGTCCAGTATCTGAGGTTTCTGTAGCCTACTCTCGGGGGGGTGGGGTTGGGTTGGGGGGGTCTGGAGCCACTGTGAACATGATGCCACATTTTCTTTGGGTGCAATGGCCGAAGAATCTTGGGGGGTCATAGGTTGATGTGGCTGACGGGACTGGATCCGGTCTGGATTAGGTGTGTGTGAACAGGGCTCCCAGTCCAACTACTGTCCTCGGAGACCAGGGTCTGACGACTAGATCAGGTGTGAGTGAACAGGGCTCCCAGTACAGCCAGTCCAACCACTGTCCTCGGAAACCTGGACCGGACTGGACTGGATTAGGTGTGTGTGAACAGGGCTTCCAGTCCAACTACTGTCCTCGGAGACCAGAACCTGACTGGATCAGGTCTGGATCAGGTGTGTGTGAACAGGGCTCCCATTACAGCCAGTCCAACTACTGTCCTCACAGACCAGGACCTGACTGGACTTAATCAGGTGTGTGTGAACAGGGCTCCCATTACAGCCAGTCCAACTACTGTCCTCAGAGACCTGGACCTGACTGGACTTAATCAGGTGTGTGTGAACAGGGCTCCCAGTGTGATCCCAGCTGCTCCCAGTACAGCCAGTCCAACCACTGTCCTCAGAGACCAGGACCAGGGCCTGACTGGAGGTCTGGACTCACCGTACAACTCCACAAACGCATTCTGGGAAATGTCACAGGAAACAGACGTAATCAGGTCTTTGTCTCTTCATACACACACACACACACACACACAC
>NW_023269056.1:71216-74977 GCF_013103735.1 Etheostoma cragini
CTCGCCTCATTTTACAAATGTTCAAGCGGGGGGGAATATAACGCTGAACGTCAGCAACACGTATGGTAATGTTGGATTATTAATTAATAACGCCGTGTTATTAACTATCTGCTCGTTAGCTGATTATATTTAATGAAGCTGTCGCGTGTTTCAGTCTCGTCTCCTGAGAGGACGGATGGGACGGGGACGGGTTCTCCCAGGACAGAAGGTTGTGTGTGTGTGTGTGTGTGTGTGTGTGTGTGTGTGTGTGTGTGTGTGTGTGTGTGTGTGTGTCTGACCCCCGACCCTAAATCTAACCAATCCGGAATCCATTACAGCCGTAATAAGTATTAGCCAATCAGAGACAGAGTAGGGCGGGACATGTCTTCACCATCATAGGCAACACTGACTGGTTCAGGGGAGAGGGGGAATGGGCTGTTCCCTATGTATTAATATATTATTCATATTTATATATGTATGCATACTAAGGGCTGATCGACTATGGAACGAAATCATAATCACGATCATTTAGGACTAATACTCATTGACCTTTGGAAAGATGTTTATTTATTAAGTTTATTGAGTTTATTACGTCGTCCTCGGGTCAAACTGACCCGTTTCTACGTCTTTAATATCGGAAATATTAGATTTCTTTCAACCAATTTGCCCAAAAGTAACACGGATGATTATATTTATTCATTTTGTTTTTTTTCTTTTTAATGGTTTCAGACCGGTATGGGGACCAGACCCAGACCTCTACCGTCTGAGGTCCACTCAGCGTCCTCATGGTCTTAAATATTAGCTAAAATAATTCATCATTTCTGCCTTTTTAACTGAAAACTTACACATGATTTGATACAGATCAGGTTTGTTGACCATGATTCAAAGAATTAATGTAAACCCTGTTGTTATTATTAAAGCGCCAAAAGTTGAAAAAAGAGAAACAAATCAGAAAAAGTGACAAAAAAATTGGAAAATCCAAATTTAAAAAACAACATGTTGACATGGAAGGACAGTTCCTGTTAACGGGAGACAACACGAGCGCTAAAGACAATATTTGTTAATATTTATGAAGTAAAATCTTAATTCATAAATGTTTTGAAAACCCCAAATAAGTCCCGAGTCAGTTTGACCCGGTGTACCACACCCGGGTCAGGACTTCCTGTTGGGACGTGGTCTCACTCAGGACACACAAGATAAAATAAAATAAATGAGTTCACTCGCAAAAACATAAAGTGCAAAATAATAGTTTTTCTCCATTTTATTGTATATTGAATATTTATCGATTTATTTTTTTCTTGATTATGTTGATTAATTAACTGGGGTCCAAAACCATGATGGGGATTCTGATTGGACTCTGAACTGCACAGCAACACACATCCTGATAATCCCTGTTCTGTCCCTGTTCTGTCCCTGGTTGTCTTCCAGGTCAAGGAGGGGTGAGGTCAGAGGACAGCGTCTCTAAAGGGGACAACTTCCCTAGTTCGCCTATATTGTACAGAATCCCTGGCGTCCCTAAAGAGGACAGCGTCCCAGCCGAGAAGACGCTGTTGCGAGTCCGGACACAGTTTGTGGCCCGAGTGTCTGATGCACTTCTGAACCAGGTCCTGGATTATCTCCTTGAGCGTGGAGTTCTATCTTACAGTGAAATGGAAGGAATCCTAACCAGAACCGGAACCAGAACCAGAGCAGACAAAGCCCGAGACGTGGTGGACACTGTGATAAAAAAAGGACGTGAGGCCAGCTCACTTCTGGTCTCTGCTCTCTGTGAGCTGGACCCGGTCCTGTCCAGAGAGCTGGGATTAAGGTGAAGATGTCGACCTGTGGACAGAGATGATTAATCTCTCCAATAACTGGCTGGTACCCGGGATTTTAACGTAGTCCTGGTTTCAGCCACTAGATGGAGGCAGAACGTCACGGATCCACAAACCAGATCTCCAGGGCAAACTGTTGGCTGGGCTAACTGTTGGCTGGGCAAACTGTTGGCTGGGCTAACTGTTGGTTGGGTTAACTGTTGGTTGGGCTAACTGTTGGTTGGGCTAACTGTTGGTTGGGTTAACTGTTGGTTGGGCTAACTGTTGGTTGGGCTAACTGTTGGTTGGGCTAACTGTTGGCTGGGCTAACTGTTGGTTGGGTTAACTGTTGGTTGGGTTAATTGTTGGTTGGGCTAACTGTTGGCTGGGCTAACTGTTGGCTGGGCTAACTGTTGGCTGGGCTAACTGTTGGCTGGGCTAATTGTTGGCTGGGCTAACTGTTGGCTGGGCTAACTGTTGGCTGGGCTAACTGTTGGTTGGGCTACCTGTTGGTTGGGCTAACTGTTGGTTTGGCTAACTGTTGGTTGGGCTAACTGTTGGTTGGGCTAACTGTTGGTTGGGCTAACTGTTGGCTGGGCTAACTGTTGGCTGGGCTAACTGTTGGTTGGGTTAACTGTTGGTTGGGCTAACTGTTGGCTGGGCTAACTGTTGGCTGGGCTAACTGTTGGTTCGGTTAACTGTTGGTTGGGCTAACTGTTGGCTGGGCTAACTGTTGGCTGGGCTAACTGTTGGTTGGGCTAACTGTTGGTTGGGCTAACTGTTGGCTGGGCTAACTGTTGGTTCGGCTAACTGTTGGCTGGGCTAATTGTTGGCTGGGCTAACTGTTGGTTGGGCTAACTGTTGGTTGGGCTAACTGTTGGTTGGGCTAACTGTTGGTTGGGTTAACTGTTGGTTCGGCTAACCATCGGGCTTCTTGACGGCGTTGGGTTTCCGCTGATCATCAGAACTATTTCCCTCTCACGAAGACTTTAACCTGAGCCAGACCGACAACAAGAGACCACATCCCACCATACAGGACCGTAAGACACCGCTGGTAAATATAATCAGGTATCTGACCCCCTGGTGGGGATCAGGTCTTGGTATCGGCCGATACGCAAGCTCGGGTATCTGACCCCCTGGTGGGGATCAGGTCTTGGTATCGGCCGATACGCAAGCTCAGGTATCTGACCCCCTGGTGGGGATCAGGTCTTGGTATCGGCCGATACGCAAGCTCAGGTATCTGACCCTCTGGTGGGGATCAAGACTTGGCATTGTCCGATACCTAAGCTCAGGACTTCAGAATCGGTATCTAGAAGCAAAAGATGGTGTCGGACCCTCTCTAGTGTTAGGCAGGACTTTCAGTCTAAAAGCCGTTCAGGTCCAGCTACGGGGTCCCTCTGCAACGCCAAGTGGTCTCGTGGTGGCGAGGACCCGAAGCAATACACAACGTCGCCGTGGTTACAGCATTTAGTATGAAAACATCGGAAAGAATACGAGCATGAAGGAACCTCCCGACAGCAGGTACGCTGTTACCACGGTAACCACATTATTGAAATAACGGACTGCGGACGGGAGGAGGGTTTGGCAGAATCTAGACCAGTGGATTTGGTGTTTGGCAGATCCCCAAGAATCTGGATTTGGTGCATCACTACCATACTTTATCTCTTCATCTGGTTCATCCTTGTAAATTATAGAGAGGTCTAGACCTGCTCTATCTGTAAATTATAGAGAGGTCTAGACCTGCTCTACCTGTAAATTATAGAGCGGTCTAGACCTGGTCTATCTGTAAATTATAGAGCGGTCTAGACCTGCTCTATCTGTAGATTATAGAGTGGTCTAGACCTGCTCTATCTGTAAATTATAGAGAGGTCTAGACATGCTCTACCTGTAAATTATAGAGAGGTCTAGACATGCTCTACCTGTAAATTATAGAGCGGTCTAGACCTGCTCTATCTGTAAATTATAGAGAGGTCTAGACCTGCTCTATCT
>NW_023269056.1:75077-76290 GCF_013103735.1 Etheostoma cragini
CGGTCCTGTCCACGGCCCCGGTCCTGGTCCCGGTCCTGCCCACGGCCCCGGTCCTGGTCCCGGTCCTGCCCACGGCCCCGGTCCTGGTCCCGGTCCTGCCAGTCCACGCCGGCGCGGAGCATCTTGTAGCGGAGGAAATCCTCCACGATGTCCCGGCTGCTGGGGGCCCCCGGGGGGGCCATCACACCCTCCATACTCCGTGGGACTGGGAGCAACTAAAGAGCCCGGCAGTCTTTCATACATCCGGTCTAGAGCCGGACGGGGTCACATAGCTACTGGTCCGGGAGGAGCACCAGATCCGCTACTCAACAGATTCAGCTCGGAACAGAACCCGCTAAAGTTCTCTTAATAAGTTCTCTTAATAACAAGGTCTGCTGGTCTCTGAGAGACTCCAGAGAGGACCCGTTAATCCGCAGCAGCGCGTCTTCTGCGCGTTATCGCGTTAAACCGGGTTACCAGTTGAAGCTTTGAGTCTTTGAGTCTCTGATCCTGATCCTGATCCTGATCCCGATCCCGATGCAGAGAAACCGACTGAGACGGAATCAACGAGCTGAACGAGCCGCGAGACGAATATGAACATGACGTAAATCATAATGTTGTTGAGGAGGAGGAGAGCACGCGCTCCTCCGGGTCTGTGGTCCTCACTGACACGGAACGTACCACACACACACACACACACACTCACACACACACACACACACACACACACACACACACACACACACGCGCGCGCAGACACACACACACACACACACACACAGAGACACACACACACACAGAGACACACACACACACACACACACACACACACACAGACACACACACACACACACAGAGACACAACACACACACACACACACACAGAGACACACACACACACACACACACAGAGACACACACACACACACAGGGGCCACGCCTCCTCGTGACGGGATTCCCCTCCAACCGTCCTCTCCTCTCATCTTCAGTTTAACCCTTTAATAATTCCTTTAACTAACTCATTACCTCTAGTTAATTAACTAACTCATTACCTCTAGTTAATTAACTAACTCATTAACTCTAGTTAGTTAACTAACTCATTACCTCTAGTTAATTAACTAACTCATTAACTCTAGTTAATTAACTAACTCATTAACTCTAGTTAATTAACTAACTCATAACCTCTAGTTAGTTAACTAACTCATTACCTCTAGTTAATTAACTAACTCATTAC
>NW_023269056.1:76390-78681 GCF_013103735.1 Etheostoma cragini
GATATATTTGGGGTTTGTTTTGATATATTTGGGGTTTGTTTTGATATATTTGGGGTTTGTTTTGATATATTTGGGTTTTTGTTTTGATATATTAGTCAAAGTTGAATAAAAGTTGAAGTTCATCCAGAAGATGTGATTGTGTTTATTATGTAATATATGTAGCGTTAGCATTAGCTGCTAACAGTCTCCATTTCTGAGTCCGTAGCTATTGAGGGGGGGGAGAACCTTGCCCCTTATGACATCATAAGGAGATGATTCCAGAATGGCCCATCTGAGCGTTCATTGTCTCATATTAATGTTAAAAGGGACGTTTTCCTGATGATACTTCTACTTAAGCAGCATCTTTACTGCAGAACTTGTACTTGTAACAGAGTATTTCTACGGTGTGGTATTAGTACTGCAGTACTGCAGTAATCTGAATACTTCTTCCAGAGCTGAATAAAAAACAAAACTGACATTTAACCCTTGTGTTGTCCTTCCAGGTCACTTTATTCACACTTTCTTTCACTTTTTAATGTATTTGAGAATTTCTTTTATAATTTCTTTACACTTTTTTTATTCATTTCAGATATTTTTTATCACGTTTTGAAGTTTTTTTTGTCGGTTTCGACCTGTTGGAGATATTTTTTTATTACTTTTTGTCAACATTTTCTTCATTTTTGTCCCTAACATCAGTACATGAACACATCACCACTAGTTTTACACTGTTTCCTTTTTCCAATTCATGGTCAAGAATCCTCATTTATATGAAATTACGTCACAAACCCCCCAAAATGTAGTAAAGTAGTGACCTGATCCTTCGGATGAAAGAACCCCAGATTCCCGATGCAAGAACTTTTAATTAATTAATAATTAATTAATGTAATTAAACCATGAATGAGTGGGTCTTGTGTGGGGCACGTCCAGCAGGGAGTCCAGCTCCGCGCGCATCCAGTCCGGGACTTCAGGTCTGATGACAGACGCCGCTCCACCGGAGCAGCCCTCCAGCAGATCCCTCCGCGGGGTCAGACACACTTTTTACACAAACACAAACACGTTCCCCCGGTAAACCGCCACCACAGACACACCGACGCGTTTCTAACTCGGACCCCGGGTGCACGCGGTCCGTACACCCACGGTACACCGCCGTGAAACGCGCGTTGTCCGGTTCCAGCGAGTGTTTTCTGGGACCTACTTCTCCTGCTGTCGCTGACAGGCGGTGCTTCGGTCGCTCCCAAACATGGCCTCCATGACGGAGCGACCGCTTCAACTTTAATTTTTCGCCAATTTTACAGCGCTAAACCGTGTTTTTTCCCTTCCACGACCGACGGGGATGTTTCTGGGACTCGCGACACCGATGTTTTCCCCCGGAGAAGTTCGCGGTTGGCTTTTAAACTGATCGGTTGAAGCAACACACACAAAAAAAAAGCTGGAGAGGAAAAAGAGAATTGCATCAAATCAGTAAGGAGGCTTTTTTTTTTTTTTTTTTTTTAAACCCGTCATCTCGACACCTGCGCAGGGTTTCTTCTCACTTTGTTCACCTCTGACTTCACGACAACCGGTAACGTTAAAACGCGGGGCTGCGAATAGGCGCGCGGTGCAGCCGTTGGACGTTTCTGGTGCGCGCTAACGGCTAGCCCGCTAGCTAATGCTAATGCTAACAGAGAAGTGATCAGTCAACTGGGCGGTCCGAGCCGAGGAAGCTAACGGCTAACGGCTAACAGCTAACGGCTAACTGCTAACGGCTAACGGCTCTGTGTCTACACTTCAGCTTCATTTATACAGAATTAAAACGGTTAAAGCGTCTGTGTGCGGCTGGTTAACTGCTTGTACGCATGCGCCAGTTAAGGTTAGCATGTAGTCGTCGTTTTAAGTCGTCTAACTATCTTATTTTCCGACTGATAACACACTAGTGTAATTAGTTATCGATCTGTTAAGTCTGTTGTGAAATGCTAAATTGTCTGGTAGACACATGCGCATATAGAGGAAGTACTAGTCGCATCCGTTACTGCAGTAATAGTACTAATACACTGTATAAAATACTCTATATGCTCAACTCACGATTCAATACGTTTAAATTCAACATAGGGTTTTCTCAGGATGAGAGGAATATCTATTTAGTTAAACGTACACCACTGAAATCACCTTCACCAAACCCACCAGACTCCATGTAAATAATCACTACTTTTATCATCGTAAAGCACATTTCATTTAAAGTGGACAGAAACTAAATAAAAACTACCAAAAGCTGTCTTGGTTCATCTTTCCACTGTTCCAACAATCACCACTCTGGTCTGGTTGGAATAAACTCT
>NW_023269056.1:80231-86419 GCF_013103735.1 Etheostoma cragini
AACTCTGTGTGTGCGTGCGTGTGTGTGTGTGTGTGTGTGTGTGTGTGTGTGTGTGTTAGGTTGCGAGGGGATGAAGGTGCGCTGCTGGTGTGTGAGCGCTGTGATAAAGCCTACCACAAACACTGTCTCACACCACCTCTGGATCACACACCTGGCAACAGCTGGAGCTGCAAGGTGAGAGAAACACTCCGGACCAGCCTGTTTTTATATTGGATGGATGGATAGATGGGTGGATGATGGGTGGATGATAGATGGGTGGATGATAGATGGGTGGATGATGGATGGATGGATGATGGATAGATGGATGATGGATGGTTGATAGATGGGTGGATGATAGATGGATGAATACTTGTTATAAGGGTGCGTGTGATTTCTACACCCTTCCCTCTCTCTCTTCCAGAACTGCAGAGTCTGCCGCCGCTGTGGTGTTAGGTCATCAGGCCAGTGGGCCAATCACCAGTTTCTGTGCGAGTCATGTGACCCGGCCCTGCCCTGCCCTCTCTGTGACCGCCCCCCCGACCTCCACAAACCACAGGACTATCTGACCTGTACCTGCTGCTTTAGGTAAACTCACACATGGGCACCAACCCCCCCCTAGTTTTAATAGGATTGCTGGTTCCAATAGATTGTTGCACATCCTGGTTCTAATAGGATTGTTGCACATCCTGGTTCTAATAGGATTGTTGCACATCCTGGTTCTTTGACACGTGTCAACAAACTTCCAGGTTCTTGTGGTTTTGATAAAAGACTAGTCTGTGTTTACCTGCATGTAAAACGTTCTTGTGAATGATTAAGATTCAGCAAACCTGATGTTGTTGTCATGTTGTGTTCCAGGTGTGTCCATACAGAGTGTGTTGTCCAGGCTGGGGAGGGCAGGGCAGGGTCTGAAGATTACGTCTGCTCCACCTGCAGGCCTCAGGAGGAGGAGCAAAGCCCACACCCTTCAAACGCTCACAGTCCTACCCTGTCCCCGCCCCTCAGTCACACACAGGCCCCTCCCATCAGCGTTTCACAGCCGCCCATCAGTCCCACAGCTCATAGCCCCGTCCAGCCCATCTGCTCAGAACCACCGCAGAGTCCTGCACAGACTGTCTGTACACTACCGCCGACAAGTCCTGCACCATCCCAACCTGATCCTGCAGAACTACATCAAAGTCCTGCACCCTCCCAACCGGATCTTGCAGAGCTCAAACAAAGTCCTGCACCATCCCAACCTGATCCTGCAGAGCTCCAACAAAGTCCTGCACCATCCCAACCTGATCCTGCAGAGCTCCAACAAAGTCCTGCACCATCCCAACCTGATCATGCAGAGCTCCAACAAAGTCCTGCACCATCCCAACCTGATCATGCAGAGCTCCAACAAAGTCCTGCACCATCCCAACCTGATCCTGCAAAACTACAACAAAGTCCTGCTCCATTCCAACCTGATCCTGCAGAGCTCCAACAAAGTCCTGCAGAGTTCCAACAAAGTCCTGCACCATCCAAACCTGATCCTGCAGAGCTCCAACAAAGTCCTTCACCATCCCAACCTGATACCACAGAGCTCCAACGAAGTCCTTCCCCATCTCACTTTAATCAATCAAAGCTCCAACAAAGTCCTGAGCCAACCCCATCTCACCCTAATTCCACAGAGCTCCAACCCACAGAGCTCCAACAAAGTCCAGAGCCATCTGACCCTGAACCAACAGAGCTCCAACAAAGTCCAGAGCCATCTGACCCTGAACCCACAGAGCTCCAACAAAGTCCAGAGCCATCTGACCCTGAACCCACAGAGCTCCAACAAAGTCCAGAGCCATCTGACCCTGAAGCCACAGAGCTCCAACAAAGTCCAGAACCATCTGACCCTGAACCCACAGAGCTCCAACAATGTCCAGAGCCATCTGACCCTGAACCCACAGAGTTCCAACAAAGTCCAGAGCCATCTGACCCTGAACCCACAAAGCTCCAACAAAGTCCAGAGCCATCTGACCCTGAACCCACAGAGCTCCAACAATGTCCAGAGCCATCTGACCCTGAACCCACAGAGCTCCAACAAAGTCCAGAGCCATCTGACCCTGAACCAACAGAGCTCCAGCAAAGTCCAGAGCCATCTGACCCTGAACCCACAAAGCTCCGACTAATCCCCCTGCAGTCTTATTCTAATCAGATAGAGCTCCCACAAGGTCCCACAGCATCCCAACCTGATTCCACAGAGCGTGAACAAAATTCAGAGCCATCTCATCCAGAACTATGGGAGCGGCAAAAAAGTCCTGCTCCATCTCACTCTGAACCAACAGAACTCCAACAAAGTCCTGCTCCATCTCACCCTGAACCAACAGAGCTCCAACAAAGTCCTGCTCCATCCCAACCTGAACCAACAGAGCTCCAACAAAATCCTGCCCAATCCCAACCTGATCCTGCAGAGCTCCAACAAAGTCCGGCGCCATCCAATCCTGAACCATCAGAGCTCCAACAAAGTCCGGCGCCATCCAATCCTGAACCATCAGAGCTCCAACAAAGTCCAGCGCCATCCAATCCTAAACCATCAGAGCTCCAACAAAGTCCGGCGCCATCCCTTCCTGATCCTGCAGAGCTTCAATATAGTCCGGCGCCATCCTATCCTGATCCTGCAGAGCTCCAACATAGTCCGGCGCCGTCCCATCCTGATCCTGCAGAGCTCCAACAATGTTTGGTGCCATCCCATCCTGATCCTGCAGAGCTCCAACATAGTCTGGCGCCATCAGAGCTCCAACAAAGTCCGGCGCCATCCCATCCTGATCCTGCAGAGCTCCAACAAAGTCTGGCGCCATCCCATCCTGAACCATCAGAGCTCCAGGAAAGTCTTTCACCCTGTTCCTCTAGTCCAACAGAGCTCTGCAAAAGCTCTGCATCATTTAACCCTGATGGTACAAAACTCCAGGGAACCAACACCCCATCTGAAGTTAGTCCAGTGGAGCTTCAACAAAGCCCTGCTCATGTGACGTCCTCAAACCCCTTTCCTAGCTTTACCCAGGATTCCACAGAGGATCACCTTTTGGCCACAGAATCTCCACAGAGTCCAATGCAGGGTAGTCCCATGTCTTGTGGACATGAGCCTTCTCTGCACAGTTCTCCACCACACACACTGACCCAGGCAGGGCGTAGTCCTACCCGGGTTCAGCCAGGTCCTGCACAGCCTGAGCAAAGCTGTCCACCATACAGTCCTGTGCAAGACGAACCTATACAGACACAGGTTGATAGACCGTGTAGTCCCACCAACATCATCATCACCCCGCCCCAACAGAACCCCCCACAAAGAAAAGACAGTCCTATGTCACATAGTCCTGCTCAAGTTGGCACATCACCTCCACAGAATCCCACACATGATGCTGAACTTACACTGGACCACGAGAGCCCTGCTGAGCTGCAATGTGGGCCTGCACAGCACATTTCTACACTGGACCAGGGACTCTCACCAGTCTGCCATGGGTCTACCCAGACAGCAAGAAAACAGGCCTCACTGAGGCCCAGCTCAGCTCCATGTAGCCCATCACCCTCCCCACTCAGAGCCACACAGTGTAGTCTGTCTCAGCCTGCTAGCCCATCACAGGCCCAATCTACACAGCCTTTACAGCTTTGCATGCTTCCTTCTCAGCCTGCTAAACATCCAGGATTCCCAAATGAATCCCAAACCAGGACCACAGAGTCTTTGGAACATAGCCCAATACAGCCGAGTCCTAACCTTGATGGCCAAACACTGGAAAGTAGCCCAACATCTGATCTATCCACAATGCCTCCTGATAGCAACGGCACAGATGTAAAACTTGCTACCCAGTGTGTCCCTATCCAGAGGAACCAGGACCTGTCTAGCCCCCATCACAGTCCTTACATGCCAACACCAGAAAGCCTTGTTCACATTAGCACTTCAGTGGAACACAGTAGCCTAACTTGCTCACCTCGTGCTGATGAAACAGAGGAAATTCCTCCCTCAGCTAGCTTGGTCTGTCTGAGTCCTCCTGGTCACAGCCCATCATGCTGCACAGAAGCAACTGAAGGCGATGCCAGCCCCACACATATCCAAAAGGTCTCAGCTAGTCCTAGCTCCAAACACACCAGTCACAAGTCTCCAGGCCCTGCCAGCGCTATCCAGGCCTGTGTTAGCACTATACCAGTGGATACTAGCCATACAGCTGCAGGACCTAGCCCCTCAACACAACCAGCTAGCCCTTCAGGATCCATCTCCGGTCAAGATGAGGACATGGAGGTACACGTTGACCACCCAAGTCTTTTTATTCAGACAGAAACAAGTCCCAGACACCCAAGCTCCACTTGGGCCAGTAAAGTTTATGGTAGCCCTGCTCACACAGAAGCTAACCGGTACAGTCAGATGGGCCCTATGGATGTTCAAGAGAGAACCAGTCCATCTGTTTGTAGTTTTCCAGACTCACAGACTCAGGCAAATACTGGTCCCGCACATGTCCAAACTCCCTACAGCCCTCCGCAGACTTCTCCAGATCAGACAAGCCCCCTGAAAACTAGCTTTAGTCCTCCACACTGTATGCTGAGTGTTAGTAGCCCAGAGAATGGCTCTGTTAGCAACAATCTAAGTTCACACTCGGCTAGCATCACTGATGTTACTGTCAGCCACAGTCCTCCTAGGTCTAGTCCTGCTGGTCAAGCTAGTCCTTTTCACATACAAAGCGCCTCTACCAGTCCTCACTCAGGCCCCGTCCAAAGACAGACTCCCTCATTAGAGAGCACGACATACAGCAGCTCTGCACATGTTGCTTGTGCTAGCCCACCTCCCAGTCCAGCTCAGTCCACTGAAAAGGATCGTAGCCCCCCAGGTAGCCCTGTCGCGGACACTGCGGCACAGCTGAGTCCCACACTGGCTAGCTCAGGTCTTGATGTGGACATAATCCAGAGCTCTGTTCTTCCCCTTGATTCTGTACTTGCTAAACCTACAGCCAGTATTCAACAGATGAGCCCAGCACCTGCTTATGACCAACATGTGCGTAGTCCCAACCAGGCCAGTCTAGTCCAGGTTTGCCAGTCCCCAGCTAGTCCTGTCTCGACCCACGACATATCTGCTGCTGAAAACCAACAGAGCATTGCCTCGGGAAGCCCCTGGCATCAAACCCCCGCCCCCTCTGTTGATGCTTCTTCCTATCTGGCGAGCCCGGTCCCTTCTAGTCCCACTCAGGATACCGCTGCAATGCCTAGCACAGACCACATCCGCCAAACGCCTGCAAGTCCCATACCTTCTGTCACCCCCTCTGTTTACATCAGCCCAGTTGTTAGTCCTGTTGATGACCCAGGTGAGACACAAGTTAACTCTAGTCCTGCCAGCCCTCTGCAGCCAGATACTAGTCCCAGTCCTGGAACTGGGAGCCCTTTGAGGTGTGAGGCTATCAGCCACAGTGCAGATGCTGTTAGCCCTGTCCTTGCTACCCATGTGCAGTCTGAAACCAGCCCTAGTCCTGGTTCTGTTAGCACTGTCCTTGCTACCAATGTGCAGTCTCAAACCAGTCCTGGTTCTGTTAGCCCAGTTCAACCTGACGCTGGTCCTAGCCAACCTGTTTCCAGCCCCCAGAGAGAGGGGGGGTCTGCAGTTGCTGAGGGTGAGTATCACGAGACTTTCACATTTATTTCTAAAACTACAAATGTATGTCATCATTGATATATGAATGAACATTTTCTAGGTTAATGGATAAAATCTCAGAAAATTGTGAAAAATGTGGGTCAGTGATTCCCAAAAGTCCAAGACCACGTCCTCATGTCTTGTTTAGTCCAGAACTCAGGAGAGAAGAAACTAGAAAATACCAAGTCAACGCTAGACAAGTTCCACTGTTTTATCATAAAATATATCACTAAAATAGTTGGCGATTAATTTAACAACTAATCCATTAATCTTTGCAGCAGTTTTGGCCAAAAAACACACTTTTTAATAAACTGCTTTAAAGTTTCACTCCAGATATAATATGATATCTTAATATGATCGTCTTCGTCTAGATGTCAGCATGGCGGAGCAGCAGGAGGAGAAAACTGAAGATGTGGAGGAGGTTTCACAGCAGCAAGACCAGGACCAGGAGGAGGTTTCCCACCAGAGAGCAGAGGAGTGTCTGGAGGAAGAGCAGCCTGCTAGAGATCAAGACCAGGAAGAGCAGCAGGAGGTTTCACACCAGAGTCTGGAGGAGGTTTCACAGGAGCAAGACCAGAACCAGGAAGAG
>NW_023269057.1:0-1323 GCF_013103735.1 Etheostoma cragini
TTATGTTTATGTATGTAACGTGTCTGTGTTGTTGAATCCCACAGTAGAAGAAGAACACTAACCCGGTCTGATAGAAGATCAACGGACAACAGGATGGGATTCATTAATTCTCTCATCAGGTAAGAAGAAATCAGCTAATCATATTTCTTTTTAATGAAATATTTAATCATGTCTCATCGAGTTTTTATGAAACCATATCTGATCATGTCTCCTCTCGGTTGTATTTCAGGTAGATCTACAAAAGTAAGTTTCCTTTTTATTCTCTTTGTTGTTTTCTGAGTTAGCCACTCTGCTATCTATCTATCTATCTATCTATCTATCTATCTATCTATCTATCTATCTATCTATCTATCTATCTGTCTATCACTCTTGTTCTCAGTCTTGTTCTCCCTCTTACTTATTCTCTCTCTCTCTCTCTCTCTCTCTCCAGGGGTCCAGACGGCAACAATATGGTTTGCATTTTGCATCCATTAAACGTGGAATAACATTAAAGTACCATTAAAAACGGTCATGATGAAAATAAAACGTGCTAAAAATAATATACACATACAAAAATAAAAGTTACAGTGATTAAGAAATGAATAATTATAATTTTAACAGGTTGTAAGGCGGGTTTGGGAGGAGTTTTATTTTAGTTTCTTTAGAGCGTTGGGGGCCAATGTTCTCCTAGTGAAACAGTTAGTCTGGAGCCCTGCTTTCGCTTTCTCACTCTCTCTCGCTTTATCTCCTCTCTCCCCTCCCATTCTCTCTCTCTCTCTCTCTCTTTTTCTATCTCTCAATCTCACTATCTCTCTCTTTGCTGTTCTGTGTTACTTAACCCATCTTTTGGATGTTACATCTGTCATGGCCGCCGTGCGTTCCTATCTCTGATTATCTGTCATGGCCGCCGTGCCTTCCTATCTCTGATTATCTGTCATGGCCGCCGTGCCTTCCTATCTCTGATTATCTGTCATGGCCGCCGTGCCTTCCTATCTCTGATTATCTGTCATGGCCGCTGTGTCTTCCCATCTCTGATTATCTATAAATGATGTTGTCTTTGTTGTCATGTACCGTGTGTCAATTTCTTGCTACTGCAGCAAATGAATCGCCCCTTGGGGACAAATAAAGGTTTTGATTGATTGATTGATCGATCTTCTCTCTGCTTCCATCTGTTCATCACCATCTATTATCTCTTAGCTTCCATCTGTTCATAAACATCTATTATCTCTTAGCTTCCATCTGTTCATCACCATCTATTATCTCTTAGCTTCCATCTGTTCATCACCATCTATCGTCTCTCTGCTTCCATCTGTTCATCACCATCTATCGTCTCTCTGCTTCCAT
>NW_023269057.1:1451-5616 GCF_013103735.1 Etheostoma cragini
TCTCTCTGCTTCCATCTGTTCATCACCATCTATCATCTCTCTGCTTCCATCTGTTCATCACCATCTATCGTCTCTCTGCTTCCATCTGTTCATCACCATCTATCTTCTCTCTGCTTCTATCTGTTCATCACCATCTATCTTCTCTCTGCTTCCATCTGTTCATCACCATCTATCTTCTCTCTGCTTCTATCTGTTCATCAGCTTGGATCAATGTTGGTGCTGTTTTTTTTTTCAGGTCGATCTACTAAAAGTAAGTGCCATTATTATTTTAATTATTTATTTTGTTTGTGGCCGCTGTGCCTTCCTGTCTTTGATCATCTCTCTCATGGCTGCTGGGTCATCATTACTATCATCTATCTGTTCATCAGCTTTGATCAATGTGGGTGCAATCATTTATTTTTGAGGTAGATCTACTAAAAAGTGCCATTTTGTTGTCTTTAAGCATTTGTTCTCTTGGTTGCCGTGCCGAGACTATCATGGCCACCGTGACACATGTATCACTCCGTCTTTCATGGCTTTCATGTTTTGAATGTGCATTTCATAAGCTAAGGTGCTACGGCATATGATGGTCTTTTTTTGAAGTGTCAAGTGGTTTAGCACCTTGGACAGTTCTCCCTGTGTTTTATTTTAAATATTTTAGCACCATGGACAGTTGCCCCTGTTTTAGCACCATGAACAGTTCTCCCTGTGTTTTAGCACCATGGACAGTTCTTATTGTGTTTTAGCACCTTGGACAGCTCTCCCTGTGTTTTAGTTTAAATTTTTTAGCACCATGTATAGTTCTCCGTGTTTAGCACCATAGACAGTTCCCCCTGTGTTTTTAGCACCATGTGACAGTTCCCCCTGTGTTTTAGCACCAGGAACAGTCCCTTCTGTGTTTTCAGCATCATGTACAGTTCCCCTTGTATTTTAGCAACAAACAGTTCTCTGTTTTGTTTTAAATATTTTAGCACCATGGACAGCTCTCCCTGTGTTTCATCTCCATGAAGTTCCCTCTATCTTTTAATATAAAGTGGCTTAGCACCCTGGATAGTTCCCCTGTGTTTTAGCACCATGGACAGTTCCCCTTCTCTTTTAATGTCAAGTGGCTTAGCACCATGGACAGCTCTTCCTGTGTTTAGCACCATGGACAGTTCCCCCACCCTTTTAACCTGTTCAGTAACACTTAAAAATATGTTTTTCTCGCCTAAATTTTTACCCTTAAAAAAGTGCTGCAGTTTCCACATGCTTTGGCCCTCTGGGATGACCCTGAGTTCATTGGGAAGTTAACACTCTCAACTTGTTGTTTCTAGTGGAAGTGTGACACTAGGCCTTACTGTGACAGGGCTACAGAGGTTAGAACACAGAATTTCTATTTCCGTCCAAGTAAATCATCTGAAAAATTAATAAAAAGCACTACTGTAAGCATATTATAGGGGCTATATACTAAAATAGTACCCTAGCCTCATGTCTCAACTAAGAACAGAAAAAATACAGAAAACAATTACTTCTGAAATACAAAAAAACATCCACATCAGTCACAGATATGTCTGAAAGAAGTACATACATAGATTTATAGAAATAAGTAATCATAATTTCATGAAATGGTGAAATGCATTTCAGAAGTCCATATTTTTTCCTTCAGACAGCTGTAAGAGACCACAGGAATAGTTTTTGTTGGCCATGTTTGGTATCAATCAACTCGTCTTCTTATTGGCTACACAGGGATGCCAGTTTTATGACCTTATCTTCTAATTTGTGGGCTCCACTGTATATCTTTCCCACGTGGGCCCAATGGGGAGTGTGAGATTTCCTTTGCTTAGCTTGGGGGTATCTTGAGATACACTGATCCTATTGGCTGGGAACAACGTTCATTGCAAACTGCACAAGCCAGAGAATGTAACGCTGTCTTTGGTTTTGCTGTAGCGTGCTCACGGAAAAAGATACACACGATAGAAACCAAGAAATGATGCACTCTCTATATTTCTCTACATCAAAACTTGGGCTGAAACTACAAGATTGTGAGGGGACCAGATCATTATGTATCACAAGGCTTGGATATTCTAATACCTTAAGGTGTTTTCGATGTAGGAAACTAAGGTTTTTGGCGATCTTTTACAGCTGTGATTAAAGACACGAGGAGACAGGTAGGAAACACACACTAAATTAGACTCAAATCTTTCTGTGTTTCTTTACTTCAGAACATGATTATCACCATTGTGAGTCACCTTATTGCTTCGTGTGTCAGGAGACTTTAAGCTTTCAAATGATGTATGGCACGACGGTTTAAAGCTTACAATTTAGGAAAGAAGTCAGCACTTCCAAAAAACGGCGAGTTTACGTCCCGTGCACGGGAACCGTCCGCCCAAGCAGTTAATGTCAAGCGACTTAGCACCATGGATAGTTCTTCCTGTGTTTAGCACCATGGACAGTTCCCATTGACTTATAATGTAAAGTGGCTTAGCACCATGGACAGTTCTCCCTGAATTTTAGCACCATGGACAGTCCCCCCTGTGTTTTAGCACCATGGACAGTTCCCCTTCTCTTTTAATGTCAAGTGGCTTAGCACCATGGACAGTTCTCCCTGTGTTTTAGCACCATGGACAGTTCCTTTTTCTTTTAATGTCATGTGGCTTAGCACCATGGATAGTTCTTCCTGTGTTTAGCACCATGGACAGTTCCCATTGTCTTTTAATGTCAAGTGGCTTAGCACCATGGACAGTTCTCCCTTTGTTTTAGCACCATGGACAGCCCCCCCTGTGTTTACGCACCTTGGACAGTCCCCCTCTGTATTTTAGAAACATGGAGTTCCCTCTGTCTTTTAATGTAAAGTGGCTTTGCACTGTTGCTTGTTCTGTAGGAAACTACTGGAACTGACGGGTCCTTGTGGATTCTGGAGTGTGTTCTAGACTTACTCTCTGTAAAATGTCTTGAGGTAATTCTTGTTGTGATTTGATACTATAAATAAAATTGAATTGAGTTCAACATTTCCCCTGTCTTTTATTATCATGTGGTTTAGCACCATCGACAATCCCCCGTGTGTCCCCCCCTGTGTTTGGGGGGAACTGTCAACACATTCACTGTTCCCCGCGTGTTATAGCACCATGGACAGTTACTCCTGAGTTATTGTCAAGTGTTTAATCATAATGGACATTTCATCCTGAAACTTAGTGTCAAGAGTTTTAGTACCGTCAACAGTTCTTGCTGTATTTAAGCACCTTGGACAGTTCCCCCTGTGTTTTAGCAACATGGACAGTTCCCCCTGTGTGTTAATTAAACTATTTTAGTGCCATTGCTAGTTCTTGCTGTGTTAAAGCACCTTGGACAGTTCCCCCTGTTAGTGTCAAGTCTTTGACAATGGACAGTCCCCTGTGTTCGAGCACCATTGACGGCTCTCTTTGTTGAAATTGTTTAAGCACCATGGACAGTTCCACCCTTTTGTTTTAGTTTAAATATTTTTACACCATGCAGTTCCCTTTGGGTTTTAGTTGAATGTGTGTTAGCACCATCAACAGTTCTGTGTTTTAGTTGAAATTGTTTTAGCACAATGCAGTTTCCCCCCGTTTTTAGGTTTAACTGTTATAATACCATGAACAGCTGTGTTTAAGCACCATGGACAGTTCCCCCTGTCTTTTAATCGAAAGCATTTTAGCACCATGGACAGCTCTCCCTGTGTTTTTAATTGAAAATGTTTCAGCGCCACAGACAGTTCCAACTTTTGTATTAGTTTGTATTATATTTTAGCACCATCAACAATTCTCCGTTTTTTAGTCGACTATGTTTTACCACCATGGACAGTCCCCATCTTTAAGTCAAAAGCATTTTAGCACGATGGACAGCTCTCCATGTGTTTTTAGTTGACATTTCTTCAGCACCGTGGACAGTTCATTTTTTTGTTTTAGTTGTAATTGTTTCAACACCATGTGCAGATTCTCTTGTGTTTTAGCACCATGGACTGCCTTGCATCCACAACACTGTATCATCCCTGTGGACGGACAATCTTTTTATTTATTAGTCTTCTCTAGTATTATAAGGGGTTAGGTTAGGTTAGGGTTAGGGTTAGGGTTAGGGTTAGGGAAGAAAAAAGGGTTAGGGTTAGGGTTAGGGGTTAGGGTTAGGGGGTTAGGGTTAGGGTTAGGGGTTAGGGTTAGGGGTTAGGGGGTTAGGGTTAGGGTTAGGGGTTAGG
>NW_023269057.1:5716-7014 GCF_013103735.1 Etheostoma cragini
TACTAGAACTGTTGGGTCCTTGTAAATTCTGGAGTGTGGTCTAGACCTCCTCTATCTGGTCTAGACCTGCTCTATCTGTAAAGGGTCTCCAGATAACTCGTGTTTTGAATTGATACTATAAATAATATCAAATTGAATTGAAATTGAATGGTTCCTGGACTATGGAAAAAAAAGCTTTGAGTCGTCGTTAAGACTAGAAAAACGTGTTATAAATACAGTCCTTAGAGAGATATATCTATCAGTTTATTACCTTTGGATTACTAAAATAACAGTGTATATGTGAGATATATATGTATATATATATATGTATATATATATGTGTGTATATATATATATGTATATACAAATATATATATATATGTATATATATATGTATATATAAAATCTATGAGCTGTGGTCAGTTATGTTTATGTATGTAACGTGTCTGTGTTGTTGAATCCCACAGTAGAAGAAGAACACTAACCCGGTCTGATAGAAGAAGAACAGACAACAGGATGGGATTCATTAATTCTCTCATCAGGTAAGAAGAAATCAGCTGATCATATTTCTTTATAATAAATCCATATCTGATCATGTCTCTTCTAGTTTTTATGAAACCATATCTGATCATGTCTCCTCTCGGTTGTATTTCAGGTAGATCTACAAAAGTGAGTTTCATTTTTATTCTCTTTGTTGTTTTCTGAGTTA
Organism: Etheostoma cragini; assembly: GCF_013103735.1. Lineage (NCBI taxonomy): Eukaryota > Metazoa > Chordata > Actinopteri > Perciformes > Percidae > Etheostoma > Etheostoma cragini. The sequence continues at coordinate 6,405 of NW_023269057.1, forward strand.
GCCATTGTGCTATCTATCTATCTATCTATCTATCTATCTATCTATCTATCTATCTATCTATCTATCTATCTATCTATAACTCTTGTTCTCAGTCTTGTTCTCCCTCTACTTATTCTCTCTCTCTCTCTCTCTCTCTCCAGGGATCCAGACGGCAACCATATGGTTGCATTTTGTGTCAATTAAACGTAGAAAAACATTAAAGTACCATTAAAAACAGTCATGATGAAAATAAAACAGGCTAAAAATAATATACACATTCAAGAATAAAAGTTTCAGTGATTAAGAAATGAATAATTATAATATTAATAGGTTGTAGGGCGGGTTTGGGAGGAGAGAGCGTTGGGGGCCAATGTTCTCCTAGTGAAACCGTTAGTCTGGGGCCCTGCTTTCTCTTTCTCCTTTCTCTCTTTATCTCCTCTCTCCCCTCCCGTTCTCTCTCTCTCTCTCTCTCTCTTTTTCTATCTCTCAATCTCACTATCTCTCTCTTTGCTGTTCTGTGTTACTTTAACACATATTTAGGATGTTACATCTCTCATGGCCGCCGTGCCTTCCTGTCTCTGATTATCTGTCATGGCCGCCGTGCCTTCCTATCTCTGATTATCTGTCATGG
>NW_023269057.1:7114-8417 GCF_013103735.1 Etheostoma cragini
TCATGGCCACCTTGCCTTCCTATCTCTGATTATCTGTCATGGCCGCCGTGCCTTCCTATCTCTGATTATCAGTGTTGGTGCTGTGTTTTTTTTTCAGGTAGATCAACTTAAAGTAAGTGCCATTTGTTGTGTTATTGGACGATGTGCCATATCTCTCTCTCTCTCTCTCTCTCGTTCTCTCTCTCTCTCTAACATTGTCTTCTTTTATTAAATTAGATTCAATTCAACTTTATTGTCATTACACAGGTGCAAGGCAACGAGATGCAGTTTGGGTCTAACCAGAAGTCTAATAGCAGTAAGTTCAGGTTATACAATGGTTCCGTAAGTGTAGGACATGGATATGTACTGGATAAATATAGAAACAAATACTATTATAAAAAGAATTTTACAGATGAGTTTGTCCTATAAATATAAAATATAGAGATATATATAGGTATGAATCCTAAAGATCCTGTGTTGTGTTTGGCCGCCGTGCCTTCCTGTCTCTGATTATCTCTCTCACATAGGGCTGGGCGGTATATCAACAGATAGTAGGCACAATTCCACATTTTGCTCTACAATTAATTGGCTCAGAAATATTTGATTAACAACATAATTGTCTCTTTCAGTCAAATGAAAGTTAAGAATAAATCCCAGGAAACGTCTTTTGGTAATATCTCTGTCATGTGACCCAGATAATGTAAACGGGGCGTGTCCACTGGCTTGAGTCAGGTACAGCCCAGGGTGTTTGAAGTTGCTATGGCAACAAGTGATAGCTGCTGCTAGCATAGCTTTAGAACATGGGTCTGATCATCACTTATATAATTACAATTCGGTACATCTAAACAAAAACAACAATTACCATCAACAGTAACTTAACAAATGTTAACTACCAGGTTATTTATTATATGAGAAGCAATGAAGGATGTTCACTACATTGTCATCATTTACTGAAGCATTACTGATTTAACAAAAACAATATGAGATTAAAAGCATCAAACCACATTAATCTACCACGTGAAGGGGCGTTGGTGGATCTTTGACATTAGAAAGTGGATTTAACTAGGAAACACGTTGAGCGTGTTGACTGGAATCAAACAGGGAAAACCTGTCTTCAATCATAGTTGGACCAGTCTTTCAATAACAAACGTTGACATTACTTTGATTACAACTGAACATTAAGGTCATGTTTTAGATAATTCTCTAAATTTAGAGTTATATTGAGTATTACAATTCTGCCGAAAAGTCCTCAGATACATTGTTTGGTCCGCGCCGTCCAGCCCTACTGTCATGGCCGCCGTGTCATCACCATCTATCATCTCTC
>NW_023269057.1:8517-15183 GCF_013103735.1 Etheostoma cragini
CGTTGCCCGCATCATTAGATTAAAAAAGAAAAAAAAACTAAGCGCGCAAACAGATTGCAACGTTACATTTAAATAAAGCAACAGCCACTCACAGTTGGCAGTGCTAAATTTAAAATAAGGTCAAAATTATTCATAAAAAAATCTAAATCATAATAAAATATTTGTAAGTGAAGTCAACATGGAGGAGGAAGAGTTTTCTCCTCTTTGTAGAGTAACTGTCCGGTAACTTAAACAGTTTATCTGCTGATTGAAATGCCCGCGTTCACTCGGCGGTGAAAACACACTCTCTTTGAAGTTTCTTTGAAGTCGACACTAACACACAAAACTCACCGAAACGTCTCCGTTTCTGTCTCCAGACTTTCACCGAAATATCTCCGTTAGTATCTCCACAGCTCCAGCGGGTAGAGGCTCATTTTGGTCCGAGAACACGGTGATTTAGGGCGGGAGAATCTTCTGCTCTGCCGCACGGCCGTTTCACCTTCTGATTCAGCGGGTCTGAAGTTACAGGGGCCGGGAGGGGCGGGGCTATATAAAGGAGATCTACGGAGGCCCAGAGGGGGCGGGGCCATTTACAGAATGTGACTAAGACATCTTTTAAAAATACTGTTTAGAAATACGTTACACATAATATGTTCTATGTATTGTAGGTAATTAAAGAGTTCATTTAAACAGAACTTCTAACCTTTACCTGTGTCTTTCATATTAAGTAAAAATAAAAATAAAAGTGTTTCTTTTAACAACAGTAACAACGAGCTTTACACAACACAGGAAACAATCACTAAAACAATCTTTATTCAAATTAATTCATAACAATAATAACCACTAATGATATTATTACAGTTACACTTGAGGTTTTTTATTAATAATTTACATTACCTAAGCATTTTAGTGTTTATAGAAATATATTTCATTAAATCCTACACATTATATATATGTATATATTGTTTTTTTAGGGATTACGGAGTTGACGGAGTGCTCCATAGCGCCCCCTAACGTGCACCCTGACAAAAAGAAAATCATAATTTATCGTACTTTTGAGGGAACACGCGTATCATCTGGAACTGTATCATGCTATTTTTAGACAAAATCTAAAAAAATATATAATTTACGATATGGCGAATTTTGTGTGAAATTTCTCATTTTATGAAGACGTTTTAGAAGACCTTAGGATCCACAAAAACTCAAAATCTTGCAGCCATGTGCAGAATATGAAACTATCATCTGAATACACATTTAGGCTTGAGAGTGGTACGGTTGCTCTACAGCGCCCCGTTCATTGGTTTTAGCACTTGGACACATTTTTGACGGCCTTAATATATATGAAAACTCACAAAAATTGGCGCCCACATAAACACCGGGGAGCTTTGTGAGTCTGTTCAGGGATTTGGTCCATACCTGTAAGCGGGCTCTATAGCGCCCCCTTATGTGTGGAAAGGCCTTAACTTGGACTTGAACCAAATTAAAAACATTATTGAAACAGGAAGTTGTGTAACTGGCCAAGATTTATTCCTTCTGCCAACAAATATAACAGAGTTGCTCCGCTTAGCAACACGAAGATCCATGCAAAATCTTGAGTGAATCGTACATTACGTGGGGCTGTTAGAATTATTTTTATTCATTACCCACATTGCATTATATTTAGTATTAATCCCTTCTGCATGAAATGTTGGATTTTGAATAAAATGCTATAAATTGTAACTGTATTTCTTTCACAACAAATATCTATCTGACTGACTATTTTGTTTCTTAAATGGGGATAAAAATGTTGGAGAGCCTTTAATGACATTGGGTGCAACTGTCAGTCATGTGTGACTCAGCTGGCACGCCCCCCCCCCCCCCCCCCCCCCCCCCCCCCCCCCCCCCCCCCATTAAATTGCAATACATGCACCAAAGCTGGAGCATGTTTTCTCAATGAGCTTCATGAGGTAGTAGGTAGTAGAAGTAGGACATACACACACGTACACACGCACACAGAAAGATAAACACTTAACAAAAATGTGTGAAATAAGTGAAAACATGTCTCATGAACCCAATCCAGATGGTTTCGGGAGAGCTGGACCGCAAACTGAAGGCAAAAGGGCCGACAGGTGCTATGCATCTCTGGGAACTCCTTCAAGACTGTTGGGAAACCATTTCAGGTGACGACCTCTTGAAACTCATCAAGGTAATGCCAAGAGTGTGCATAGCAGTAATCGGAGCAAATGGTTGCTACTTTAAAGAAACTACAATTCAATTCAATTCAATTTTATTTATAGTATCAATTCATAACAAGCGTTATCTAGCGTTATCTACTGCACAGCAGTATGTAGCAGGACGTAGCAGGACGTAGCAGGACGTAGCAGGACGTAGCAGGGCACTGCAGTGTAGCAGATGAACATGGCATCGCAGAACATGGAGCGGGACCATGGAGACAGCTGCTACCATGATTTTGAAGCCTCGCTGATCCAAGGGAACATGCTGGGGAAAAAGAACAGAAGGACTCCGGGAAATGACTCCCCAGAGCTAGGTTAGTACAAAAAACAACAATACAAGACACAATTTCAGTTATTTCACAATTTTTGATTAAGTACATATTTCCATATGTGTTCATTCATAGTTTTGATGCCTTCAGTGATAATCTTAAATGTAAATAGTCATGAAAATAAAGAAAATGCATTGAATGAGAAGATGTGTCCAAACACAAAATCTCCACAGCTGGAAAGATCTTCAGACCCACTAGACACTGGATAAATCACCAAAATGTGTACCCTCGCCTTTTTACACTGGCTAAACATAAACTTCTCTAAATATGGAGATGTTGTGAGCAAAAATGAAGCAGGCTCAGTCCAAAAAGTGTGGAAAGAATATTGTTCCTTAAGAAAAATTGTTGAACGTTCCCTATGCCACATACCCCCTGGCCATAGTTACACAAGCACACTCAACTTGAGCCATATTTTCAGGCACATCCCCTGTTTCCCCAGTGCACAAATTCATCAATCTTTATTTTAAAAAGAATGCTATCCCATTGTTAGTGTATGTGTGTGTGACTAGTCTAAAGCCTCCTGTCCACTACCTTGCCGGGATGATTTAGATGCAGCCTTGGCACTTCACCAGACGAGGTCGCTGTTGCTGAAGCTTTTAGTAATAAACCTATGTTCATAACAATTCTTCTAAGTGGTTCAGCGCTTCACCAAAGCTTCATTGGCCCATCACTACCTGTAGCCATACCTGTAACTTTAGTACTACTATATTTTATAAGTAATGCAACAATGCCAAATACCTTGTCAAATCAATTCTGTTTTACCCACAGCCCAAATTGCATGGTAAAAGATCAATGAAAAACATATTGATAAGGTTTCAGAAATTATTACATTTGTGCATTTTATATTTCAAACACTAATAGTGACAATTTGTCTACATCATTTATTTATATATGTTTTTATTTACTGTATTGTGGGTGGCTCAGAAACTGGTCTTGCTCATGGGGGGGGGCAATTGGCTAGCCGCCCCTGGTCTCCCTCTTGATTGAAAAACTGAAGAACAGCATCAAAGGGCTTGCAATAATCTAATGTCACTCACAGAGGAGGAGAGGTCACGTGACCTGACAAAAATGGCAGCTGTAAAAAATAAATCCTTTTTTCCCCCTAGATAGGGTCATGGACTAGACATTTCCATCTTAATGTTGATAATGTCAACTTCTCATACAACAAGGTATTGCGAAATCTTTGCCCAATCTTCTAAATCGACATCCCACAATGCAGCATCAGCACCTGAACGTGTGCACACTAGCAACATGGCCGATGTAGCAGATGTGCTAACAGAGCTAAAGTCGCTCCATTCGGACTTTGGAATAAAGTGGACGCCAATGATAAAGACGTGACCAATGCAGAAAGTACAGGCGGAATCGGCTTCAACTGTAAAACGACTGACATACCTAGAGAAAAGGACTGACAACCTGGAGAACCAAAGCAGGAGGAAGAACCTACGTATGGAAAGGCTCAGAGGGTAAACAACCCCTGCTGCATTTTATCCTGGGAATGTTACTGAAGTGGCTGTGGCTTTTCAAGGACCAGACCCCGGATTGGAAAGGGTACATCGCACCTTGGCAGCCGGTCTCATATGCTTCTGGACATTAGCTCCCTTTTGTACAGGATTTCTCTGCAGAAACGAAGCGGCAGTGCCGGGAGTTTAACACAGCCAGAAGGTTGTTCGACGTGGGAAAATTCAGGGGATTTAAACTGGATCCCTGCAAGATGAGAATGGTACATCCCGGGAAAATGTATTCACCACGTGAGGCAGAGGAATTTCACTGTGGAATTCAACCTAAAAGATGAACTCTGCTCTTCACACGCACACACACACACACACACACAGTCTATCTTACCGATGTCACCTGTCATCAGAAGTGGACTAACGGGACTGGTAATGCACATTTTTGAAATCTGTATGTAAACTGTCTCCTTCCAATCTATTATTTTTCTTAGTGATGTATTCTATATACAAGATTCTTGTGTAGTATTGTTGTATTTAATGTTGTAAAGCACGTTGCTCAACCCAGTTGTTACTTTAAACTGCTATATAAATAAATAGACATTGACAACATAAAGATAGGAGAGGCATTTCGCAGACACAAGCACTGATGGTGCACTCAACATGATTAAAAGCCTTTAATGGACCCTTTTTTACTGGAACTTTTACTCTTTTCTCTATTGTGACTGTTTTAACTGTTTTTCGTTGTTTAAGAAAGCTGTCTAATTGCTTTAAAATCCAAATGTGAGACTTTTATTCTATTCTCTCTTTGTATCTTATTCTATTTATTTCTCTTTTATGATTTTTGTTTTTACTATAAACTACCTTAACATGCGTTGATGCTGAAATAAAGCTGCCTGCCTAAATGATTTTAAATCAAAATGTGTCTTTCCTTTAATATGTTGAAGATATGTGTCTTCCTTCTTCTCTGGTGTAATCTCCTCGTCTCCGTGGGAACCGACGTTCTCAAACAGGAAGTGATTAACTGGGGCGATCCAGCAAAACAAACAGACTGGAGCTTTATTCCATCTTAAAACACACAACCACTTCCTGTTTGGACAAAGTGCAGGACGTCGTTATTTTAATATTTCAACGAGCTGAGGAGCAAGCTGCTCTAATTCATATAACACACATGTATATGACAGATGTATATTACAGATGTAATATACATCTGTCATGTACATGTGTAACATTACATATCGCATAAACATATTACACACGTATATGTCATATATGTGTGTAATACTACAAAGGTATATGACAAATGTAATATTACACATGTCATATACATCTTTAATATAATATCTACATCGCCCATTGTAGACAGAACACATGTGATAAAGTGATGTGATGATGAAGAGGAGGATGAAGATCATTGTTGGGGTCTCTGATTGGTTAAATAGTCTCAGGGTCTCTGATTAGATAATAAGTGATGATGAAGAGGAGGAGGATGAGGATCAGTGTCGGGGTCTCTGATTGGACCGCTGGCGGTACTCCGGCAGGTGATGAAGGATCCAGGCCGCTGGCGTCAACATGGCCGCCGCAAACACCGCCATCACGAAGAAACTTTGCTGTTAGAGACAGAAACAACAATTTTTACAGAAATGTTTACAGAAAACAACCAATCAGAGGGGAAAAATTGGATTAATAATCTAATAATATATATAATGGGATATAATCTAATAATATTGTGTTAAGAAGCAGACGCCTTCATCTTCTTTTATCTTCTATTGTCCATCATGGCCACGCTCCGCTAACAGGAAACAGGCGTCTCTCTCCCTGATAACAAGCTCACCATAATACCTAACATACACATATATATATATATATATATATATATATATACATATACATATACATATATATGTATATATATTTATTTACTTCTTCAAGATGTATCAGACAAATACATTTAATGAAGCTGACACAGATATGTTTTATTATTGTTATTGTTTTATGATGTTTTATTGTTAAAATTTGACATGAGGAAAACAAATTAAACTTATCTTTTATTATCTTTAATTATCTTTTATCTTTTAAGACCAGAGGAACTTCATCCGTCATAGCATATAGTATATATAGTGTATATAGTATATATAGTATTTGTAGTATATGTAGTATAGAGACTCACTGCGGCGCCGATCTTGTTCCTTAGTATAGATAGTGTGTGTGTGTGTATATATATATATATATATATATATATATATATATATATATATATAGTATATATATTTAGTATATATAGTATGTGTAGTACATAGTATATAGTATATATAGTATGTGTAGTATAGAGACTCACTGCGGCGCCGATCTTGTTCCTTGGAGGTTTGCTGTAGATTGTCTTCTTCGTCTCTTTCAGGATTTCTTTTGGACGAGTCAAAGTCGAACCACAACGATTTCCCATCATCCTCAGGATAGCGCTCACCATCGTCAAGGCAACAAACACCTGTTGGACTCTGATAGTCTAAAGTCAGTCTTCTCCTTCTCTTCTTCTTTTGCACGCAGTCTGAGTTCTTGTCTGTTCTCAGTTTGTTGATGCGTTCAGGGGGTGGAGGACTGGATCTGAAGGAGGAAGGGGGAGGCAGTCCCAGCAGACTGGGTCTAAAGGAGGAGAGGGTGGAAGGGGGGCAGTCCCAGCAGACTGGGTCTAAAGGAGGA
>NW_023269057.1:15283-17437 GCF_013103735.1 Etheostoma cragini
CAAGTCCATGACCTCATACACACACACACAAAAGTCCATGCCCTCATGAACACACACACACAAGTCCATGCCCTCATGAACACACACACACAAGTCCATGACCTCATACACACACACACAAAAGTCCATGCCTTCTTGAACACAAACACACACACAAAAGTCCATGCCCTCATCAAAACACACAAACACGTTATATATTGAGTTTTTAAATCTGATTTCCTTGGATCACGCTTCCCAGATCATCAATAATCCATCAATAACATTAGTAATCAATAACCAATCAGGATTCAGGACTTTATTACTGTTCATTAAAAAGGAAACATTAAAAACAGAAACAGAAGGAGGCGTTCAGGGGCTGTAGAAGCGTCCGTCGTCTCGCCGTCTCTTACGACTCTGCTGCTGCTCGAAGAACTGACGGATGTCCTCAGATGTCACCACCTTTAATAACAATAACAATTATAGAAATTATGAATGCAGGCATTCAGGAGTTAATAATGATCAGTAAAATAATAACACAGATCTGAAAATAACAGCCGCCGAGAGACGAGTTCAGGTACCGTTGGAAATAATAATGTTGAATGTCCCAGTGCTAACAGTTGGTATCAGTTAACAACACAGTGTCCAACCACAGCAACAAGGACCATGAAGGACATGTGGTCTTCCAGGTAGTTGACAGTCTGGACGACATGAACCGAGACATCACTGAGTCAGACACTCCCGTCTCCCTTCTTCTTCTCTCCTCTAAAACTCCTGTCTCTCTTCTTTTTCTCTCCTCTAACTCTTAGAGGTTATGACCGGCAGCTCTTTCTTTTGAGGACTGAGGATATGGACCTTTCTGGGCTCACGTCTTTCTACAGTTCTGTCCTGCAGGCGTGGCGGGTGAAGACGTGTTCGCGGGCTGCAGGAGAAGCCCCGGGAATGTGGCTCTTTGAAGAGCCGTTGTTTTTTAATGATTTCATAAGTACTCGGGTGTTGCAATCTGCCAGTTTGAGGACCAGTCTCAGGGAGGCTGGGTGCACTAAACTGGGTCACCTGATGAAGGTGACTGCTATCTCTGGTGAAGCTCTGAGACGGAGTAGCAACATCACCTCCATCAGACTCATCGATAGGGTGGTGCATGAGGTTTGTGCTGCCCTGGAGCAACCTCAGCGCATGCTAGTACAGACCCGGTCTCTCTGTGAGCAGTGTAGTGAGGGGTGGGGATACAGTTTCCCCTCTCTGTCCATTACCCCATCTGTGGGGGAGTGGCGGGAGGAGGCGGGCCTTCTGCTGTCTTTCTCGACCCCTCGCCTGGGCAAGTTCCAGGATGCTGAGAAGAAAGAACTGTATCATACCTGCGTCAAGGTGCTGAACCTGCGGGGTCTGGCTGGGCTGAGGGAGTCGAGGTGGACTGAGTTTTTTGGTCCTGATGGTTCCCCAAAAGGCAGTTGGCAAGCCCTGTACAAGCTTGTGCATGGGGCCATAGCTACAAACCATTACAGGGCGCACATCGATCCCGAGCTAGTGTGGAGCCGGCACCAATGCTGAAGGGGCTGGTCAGGGCCTGGGTTTTGGTAGTGTGTGGGCTGTAAAGGGTGTGTTGTGCTCCGTGGGGGCGGGGGGGAGTTGGTGCTCAGGTTTTGAATGGAATGCAACAGACTTTTTAATTTTTGGTTTTGTTTGTTTGTTTTTTTTGTCTATGTCTGTGGGTTATTCTGGGATTTGAAAATGGTCCAATAAAGGGACTTTTAAAAACAAACCTCTAACACTCCTGTCTCCTTTCTTCTTCTTCTCTTCTAACTCTCCTGAACATCCCGTTTTCAAACAACTCTTCTTGATGCCAACCAGTCAGAGAGCAGACTCGCATCACTAGAACAATCTCTCTCTTCCTCCGTCATCCTCCGTCATCCTCCTCTCTCTTCCTCCGTCATCCTCCTCTCTCTTCCTCAGTCATCAGTCTCTTTTTGATGAAGCAGACGTGACTACTGTCCCTCAGACAGAGACATCGCGGATTCCCCGAGAACAAAAGAAGAAATGAAAACCCAGAGCGTGTTTCCTCCTATCCCAGAATGCACCTGGGGCTGATACTGGACATGAGAGACATTGGGCGTTTCTCAATACCAAGTAAGCAAAGAACGGACTTGTGTTCTTGGGGAGACCGTACTTGCTAGCTGT
>NW_023269057.1:17537-21787 GCF_013103735.1 Etheostoma cragini
GGCCACCAAACATGACGTTTCACAAGAACACAAGAACACAAGTCCATAGAAGAACACATATTGAGAAACGCCCATTATTAAATGAAAACCCAGAGCGTGTTTCCTCCTTTCCCAGAATGCATCTGGGGCTGCTACTGAACACGAGAGACATTATTAAAGTCCCAGCACGGGTCCTTGAGTTGTAAACTCACCTTCCCTTCTGCTGCAAATCTCTGCAGGAAGTCCTTGAGCTCCGTCTTCATGTCGTTGTACCCTGACAAAGATGGCCGACAGACACAGGCAGTTTAATGGTACTTCTCTGGTAGTTTTCTTGTATTTTAATGGTACTTTAATGGTAGTTTGATAGTACTTCTCTGGTAGTTTTCTGGTAATTTAATGGTAGTTTGACAGTACTTCTCTGGTAGTTTTCTAGTATTTTAATGGTAATTTAATGGTAGTTTAACAGTACTTCTCTGGTAGTTTTCTAGTATTTTAATGGTATTTAATGGTAATTTGACAGTACTTCTCTGGTAGTTTTCTGGTAATTTAATGGTAGTTTGACAGTACTTCTCTGGTAGTTTTCTAGTATTTTAATGGTAATTTAATGGTAGTTTGACAGCACTTCTCTGGTAGTTTTCTAGTATTTTAATGGTAATTTAATGGTAGTTTGACAGCACTTCTCTGGTAGTTTTCTAGTAATTTAATGGTAGTTTGACAGTAATTCTCTGGTAGTTTTCTAGTATTTTAATGGTACTTTGACAGCACTTCCCTGGTAGTTTTCTAGTAATTTAATGGTAGTTTGACAGTACTTCTCTGGTAGTTTTCTAGTAAATTAATGGTAGTTTGACAGTACTTCTCTGGTAGTTTTCTAGTATTTTAATGGTAATTTAATGGTAGGTTGACGGCACTTCTCTGGTAGTTTTCTAGTATTTTAATGGTAATTTAATGGTAGTTTGACAGCACTTCTCTGGTAGTTTTCTAGTATTTTAATGGTAATTTAATGGTAGTTTGACAGCACTTCTCTGGTAGTTTTCTAGTATTTTAATGGTAATTTAATGGTAGGTTGACGGCACTCCTCTGGTAGTTTTCTAGTATTTTAATGGTAATTTAATGGTAGTTTGACAGTACTTCTCTGGTAGTTTTCTAGTATTTTTAATAGTAATTTAATGGTAGTTTGACAGTACTTCTCTGGTAGTTTTCTGGTAATTTAATGGTAGTTTGACAGTACTTCTCTGGTAGTTTTCTAGTATTTTAATGGTAATTTAATGGTAGGTTGACGGCACTCCTCTGGTAGTTTTCTAGTAATTTAATGGTAATTAAATGGTAGTTTGATAGTACTTCTCTGGTAGGTGACTAAGTTTACCGTGGATGATCTCGAGCTGCTGAACCCGGTTCAGGTTGTCCAGCGCTGACATCAGCGGGTCGGGTCCTTGGAGTTGCTGCTCGCTGCTCTTCCCTTTGTTCTCGTAGGCGAGGACAGTGTCTGACTCGTCCAACAGGAAGGACAAGCCGGCTGCAGACAGACTCTCCTGGAGACACACGCTCAGACGTCATTTAATATGCAGTAAATCTACACATACATACGCATATATACAGTACACATTCATATAATATATAACACGTGTCAGCTGATCTTTAACCCTCATGGTGTCCTTTATCAATGTTTTCTTTAATTCCCTAAAATATTGTGACTGATTCCACACGACACTCTGAGCTGACTTTGTCTTATTCTATTTTACAGCATTTGAAAAAGAAAACTGAAGTGGTTTTGAAATAGTTAGACGGGAGGACGACGCGAGGGTTGAAGATCCCGACGGGCGAGATGTCGGGAGATTTGAACCTTGCAGGTGTTGCAGGAGCAGAGCTTGGATCGCCACGCCGACGGCCAGAACACGGCTCCTGATTGGACCCTGTTCTGACCAATCGCTTGCAGCTCCTTCAGTCTGCAGCCTGGCTCCGCCTCTTCATGGCCCCGCCCCTTACAGTCTGGCTCCGCCTCCCCACGGCTCCGCTTACAGCTAGGCTCCGTGACATCACCGCCCTGTCATATAAAGTGATGATGTCATTTTAATTGAATCTGAATGTGATGGAGAGTTGGTCACATGATCACATGATTCTCACCTTCTCTTCTTCTTTAGGAACGCTTACGATTGGTTCCGCCTTCACCTCAACACCTGCACCTGGAACTGAGCACAGACAGGAAGTCATCACACAAACAGGAAGTGTAAAGGTAGTAGCAGCCCTCCGTAACCTGAGATGACTTAATAACTTTACTGGCACACCACTGGCTTCAGGGCATGTAGCAAACAAGGGGCAGGAATGGGTGGCACACCACTCGCTTCAGGGCAATTAGTAGACAGGGGGCAGGAATAAATGAAAGCAGGAAACAGGAACCAGTCAGAGACAGGAACCACAAGTGTGGTTTACCTGACAGGTGAGCAGCGTAGGTCCAGAGGAAAGAGTTGTTGTTCATACAAGATTCACAGATCATCTCCTGCAGCTCCACGCCGTCTGGAACCGCCACGCCCAGGTGCTGCAACACAGACAGGAAGTACGCGACATAGACAGGAAGTGAGCAAAACAGACAGGAAGTACGCAACACAGACAGTGACGTGTATTTGCTTGATGGTTTCAGGCTACCTCCCTACGGCACTGTCTATTTGCTGGATGGTTTCAGGTAACTTCCCTACAGTGACGTCTATTTGCTGGATGGTTTCAGGTAACTTCCCTAGGGTGCCATCTATTTGCTGCATGGTTTCAGGTAACATCCCTACAGTGCTGTCTATTTGCTGGATGGTTTCAGGTAACTTCCCTACAGTGACGTCTATTTGCTGGATGGTTTCAGGTAACTTCCCTACGGTGCTGTCTATTTGCTGAATGGTTTCAGGTAACTTCCCTACAGTGACGTCTATTTGCTGGATGGTTTCAGGTAACTTCCCTACAGTGACGTCTATTTGCTGGATGGTTTCAGGTTACCTCCCTACGGTACCGTCTATTTGCTGTGTTTGTGTTTGTCTGTGTGTTCATGTGTGTGCGTGTGTGTACCCGTGTCTGTGTGTATATCCGTGTGTGTGTGTGTCCGTGTGTCCACGTGTGTGTCCCTGTGTATCCGTGTATCTGTGTGTGTGTATGTCCATGTGTCCGTGTGTGTGTGTGTGTGTGTGTGGGGGGGGGTGTGTGTGTTAGAGTGCGGATCGGGCCGGATTTTTCTGTCCGAGCCCGGCCCGCGTCCGACAGAACAGTAACCGAACCCGACCCGAGCCCGACAGGCATTAAGATATTTCTGTCCGAGCCCGACCCGAGCCCGACACAGTTAAAATCGCATTTGTTTCTCATACTAATGACACATACGTGTGTTTGCTTTTATTAAGCCGGTGTAGGAAGGCATTGGGAAACGTCAACAGATGAGCTCATCAATGCACACGGGGCAACAAGCGCCATTACCTCCATAATAAGCTGTTTTAAATTCAAATGTTCAATGCCTTATCGCGCTGATGTGACCGAGCCCGACCCGAACCCGAGCATCCTTTCTACACATCTGTTAGAACCCGAGCATCCTTTCTACACATCTGTTAGAACCCGAGCATCCTTTCTACACATCTGTTAGAACCCGAGCATCCTTTCTACACATCTGTTAGAACCCGAGCATCCTTTCTACACATCTGTTAGAACCCGAGCATCCTTTCTACACATCTGTTAGAACCCGAGCATCCTTTCTACACATCTGTCCGAACCCGGCCCGGCCCGGCACTTCGGGTACCGTCGGGCTCGGGTCGGGTATCCATCCTCTAGTGTGTGTGTGTGTGTGTGTGTGTGTGTGTGTGTGTGTGCGTGTCTCACCCTGCCGTGCAGCCAGTCCTCACACACCACACACTGGATCATCTCGTCCTCCACCTGCAGACACAGCCAATCAGACACAGGGATTCAGGAAGCAGAGCACGTATCCAATCCACTTTATTTCTATAACACATTTTACAAACACAAAGTTACCAAAGTGCTGCACAGAAAAACTCAAACATACAAAACAATTAATATAAATATTGTAAAAACAAAATAAGAGCATTGGGTTTAAAAAATTAAAAAATAGATAAAATGAATAAATACAAAAATACAGTAAAACAATAAGAGCCATCAGAGGACCACACAACTCACGAGGAGTTAAAAGCCAAAGAATAAAAATGTGTCTTTAGACAAAGTAGATTTGGTCATTCTTAAAAAACATTTTTACTTCCAACATCGAAATTATTTCTGTTCCTTAGCATGGAATATTA
>NW_023269057.1:21887-22901 GCF_013103735.1 Etheostoma cragini
GTGTGTGTGTGTGTGTGTGTGTGTGTGTGTGTGTGTGTGTGTGTGTGTGTCTGTTTTTATTATTGTTTTTATTCAGTTACAAGTCTTTTTACAACTGAACTGTGTTTTTGAAAAGTTTCAATCTGGTTTTAGATCCGGTCCCAGCACTGAGTCTGACTGCTGAGGGTACATAATGATGTTGCCCTGTCTGTAGATGCCGGGAATCCTCCCGTTTTAGTCCTTCTGGACCTCACAGCGGCGTCTGACCCAGTGGACCATGCAGTCCTCCTCTCACGCCTTGAGAACTGTGTAGGCATCAGAGGTTTGGCACTGAAATGGTTCAGATCCTATCTGTCAAATAGGAGCTTTTCTGTTATGATTGGGGACCTCTCCTCGTCAGTTGCTCCTCTATCTTGTGGGGTACCACAGGGATCCATCCTTGGCCCTATTCTGTTTTCTTTATATATGCTGCCTTTAGGGGCGATTACAGGGAAGCACAACCTGTCATTTCATTGCTACGCAGATGATTTACAAATCTATTTGCCTATGAAAGCAAACGACAGTGTTGCACTAAACTCCGTGCTAAGCTGCATCGCTGATGTTAAGTTGTGGCTTTCAGACAATTTTCTTAATTTGAATGGTAATAAAACGGAGTGTATTATTTTTAGTACTCCAGGCATGCAGAATGGCCCGGCTGTGAGGTTAGGAGCTCTGGCATCTTGCACGAGATCTGTTGTAAAAACTTGGGGGTTACTTTTGACTGCAGCATGAAATTTGATAAGCAGATCAGTAACGTTGTTAAAATGAGTTTTTTCCAGCTTCGCCAGCTGGCTAACGTTAAGCCTTTCTGAGCAGGCACGACGTAGTAAAGGCCATTCATGCTTTTATCAGTTCAAGGTTGGACTACTGTAATGCCCTCTATGTTGGTCTGTGTGTGTGTGTGTGTGTGTGTGTGTTTGTGTGTGTGTGTGTGTGTGTGTGTGTGTGTGTGTCTCTATGTTGGTCTGATTCAGACCTCCATCTCACGTCTTCAAC
>NW_023269057.1:23001-26392 GCF_013103735.1 Etheostoma cragini
TGGACAGAAGGACGTGGACAGAAGGACGTGGACAGAAGAAGGACGTGGACAGAAGAAGGACGTGGACAGAAGGATGGCAACATAAGAAGGACGTGGACATAAGAAGGACGTGGACATAAGAAGGACGTGGACAGAAGGACGTGGACAGAAGAAGGACGTGGACAGAAGAAGGACGTGGACAGAAGGACGGCGACATTAGAAGGACGTGGACATAAGAAGGACGTGGACATAAGAAGGACATTGACATAAGAAGGACGTGGACAGAAGGACGTGGACAGAAGAAGGATGTGGACAGAAGGACGTGGACAGAAGGACTTGGACAGAAGAAGGACGTGGACAGAAGGACGGCGACATTAGAAGGACGTGGACAGAAGAAGGACGTGGACAGAAGGACGTGGACAGAAGAAGGACGTGGACAGAAGAAGGACGTGGACAGAAGGACGTGGACAGAAGAAGGACGTGGACATGATGAATACATTATGTTTAAGTTGAGATTAACTAAATACTTTATGTAACTGCTACTTTATAAACTAAACTCTGGGAAGTTTTTACAGAACAAATGTTACGGCACTTTGTTCGTATGGCAGAACATTTAAAATAAAATACACTATTTACACTTTTGAAGCCAGTATTTTATTTAGCGATTAATCGCGATTAAAACGTTGAATCGCTGCCCAGCTCTAATATATATATGTAGTGTAGTAAATGTAGCAACCCTGGTCATAAAGGAATCCACACTTCATTCTGAGTAGAATTAACAAAAAACAGGAGCTTAACAGTTCGCTATTCAGTCTCAATTTTTCTCTTGTCCGTTCGCGCTACCGTACGCCAACTTCCGGTCCTGGATCTTGTAGCTTACCAAAATAAAACTCGTTCCTACTGAACATACAAAAGGGGCAACATACAACTCACTTTACTCATAAAGACCCCGAAATTCAGCTAACAATGTTTTACAATAATATGTAGAACTGAAACTATCTAGCAATCGTAAGATTGCATATATTAACTTCTGGCGTTGTCATGGCAACGATAAACATTTTTTCAGCGTCAGCTACAGTAAATTAATATTCTACTTTGTACTTAACATCTTTTTTGTGACATAAAAGTTCTAGTTACTTATTTTCAAAGTAACTTTATTACAACTGAAGTAAAACTAGATTTTTGAAAACTACTTCTTTAAAAAGTAAAAGTTTATGAAAAATACGACTTAATTAAAGTGACGTGATGAAATATAATCTGATTATTATCAGACAGTTTCTGATAATTTTATCTGAACGAGTTGCCTTCAACCCATCTCCATGGTAACAGGTCTCAATTGTTCCTGTCTCCATGGTAAACATCTCTTTAAATGACTTTAGTTCAATAATTAAAAAATTAAAAATTGCAGAGATGCTGTGTGAGCTCCAGACCATAATAACCACAATAATTATAATAATAATAATATGCTCCAGACGCTAATTGTCATGACGTCATCCCTTGGTGTCATGTGACAAAACAGGAAGAGAAGACGACGAGACTCCCGTGACCCACAGCGCCTTAAAACCGGTAAACACCGGTTAGAACCGGTTAAAACGAGCCTCCAGCAGAGTTGTAGTTTAAAAGATTCAGCGCGAAGGAAGGTAAGAGCTGACAGAAGCACGAGCTAACCCGTTAGCTCAATGCTAACCTGGTAGCACTGAGCTAAGCCGTTAGCTCAATGCTAACCCGGTAGCACACTGCCAAGCCGTTAGCAGTGTGCTAACGTGCTGCTAACTGCATGTATGTAAATCAATAGAAAGCAAGATGGAGGTCGGCAAGAGACAGACAGCTGGCTGAGAATTAAACTGCCCGAAAAACGAATGGAGTCTGGCTCACAGAGTGGATAAAACTCAGCCACAGTGAACCCAGTTCACTTTTAAATCTGCTTCTGTACCGCATTAAAATGGGCTGATAAATGAGTGGAGTCTGGCGCACAGAGTCTAAAGAACTCAGCCACAGTGAACCTAGGTCAGGGTGAATGTGTCATGGTTTAAAGCTGCCGTTTTAGATCTGAAGCTGCTTATTTAAAGCATTAAAATGAGCTAAAACGTGAATGAAGTCGGGTTCTGAAAGTACAGTAAAGTGAACTTGGTTTAAATCTGAATGAATGTAATTAACGTTAAAAATTCTGATTCACAATTAGATACAACAGTTCTTAAACTGACCAAAATATGAATGGAGTCTGGCAGGAACAGACAGGAAATACATCTGCTGGTGTTGCTGGAACTGGTACATATTTATAGTACAGGCCAAAAGTTTCAAGAGCGTATGGCTGAATCCTGGAGCATCCCATGTCATCTGTCCTGTCTCATGCAGACCTGTCTCATGCTGAGGTGTGTTCAACGGTAAATTCAGAGGGTAAAAAATACGAAATCGCTTATCATTTTCAAGATGGAGTCATGGGTAAATTCTTGATCACATTTGAACAATCAATTGAATAACGTTAGGGTTAGGGCCCAGAGCGCCGACAGCATTCTGCCCCGGGTCCCGGAGACCCGACAGGAGATCCTGCCGTTAGTCGGCAGAAACGGCTGCGTCGCTGATGCAGGTTTCATCAGATGTAGCTACGTTACTATCGAACAACACAACCATAACATTCAGAAATTAGCTAACTGTATGAACGGCAAAATTGTTATTTAACAGTTTTTAACGTTTTTCAATTCATATTACACTTTTTTGTTAAGTACATAATGACATATGTATTCAGTCATAGTTTTGATGCCTTTAGTGAGAATCTACCATGTAAATAGTTATGAAGATAAAGGAAACTCATTGAATGAGAAGGTGTAACCAAACTTTTGGCCTGTACTGTGTGTGTATGTGTGTATATGTATGTATGTATGTATGTATGTATGTATGTATATGTGTGTGTATTCCTTATTTCCTGATGACTGTCTATAAAGGCTGATGACTGTCTATAATCTTTATATATCATGTGTGGAGGCTGATGAGTGTCTATATTCTTTATATATTTATTGATCTTTTAGTCCTTTTGGACCTCACAGGAGCGTTTGATACAGTGGACCATGCAGTCCTCCTTTCACGCCTTGAGAACTGTGTAGGCATCAAAGGTTTGGCACCTAAATGGTTCAGCTCCTATCTGTCAAATAGGAGCTTTTCTGTTATGATTGGGGACCTCTCCTCGTCAGTTGCTCCTCTCTCTTGTGGGGTACCACAGGGATCCATCCTTGGCCCTATTCGGTTTTCTTTTTATTTGCTGCCTTTGGGGGCGATTATAGGGAAGCACAACCTGTCATTTCATTGCTACGCAGATGATTAACAAATCTATTTGCCGATGAAAGCAAACGACAGTGTTGCACTAAACTCCGTGCTAAGCTGCATCGCTGATGTTAAGTTGTGGCTTTCAGACAAT
>NW_023269057.1:26492-27740 GCF_013103735.1 Etheostoma cragini
ACAGTGTTGCACTAAACTCCGTGCTAAGCTGCATCGCTGATGTTAAGTTGTGGCTTTCAGACAATTTTCTTAATTTGAGTGATAATAAAACGAAGTGTATTATTTTAAGTACTCCAGGCATGCAGAATGGCCCGGCTGTGAGGTTAGGAGCTCTGGCATCTTGCGCTAGATCTGTTGTAAAACATTTGGGGGTTACTTTTGACTGCAGCATGAAATTTGATAAGCAGATCAGCAACGTTGTTAAAATGAGTTTTTTCCAGCTTCGCCTGTTGGCTAAAGTTAAGCCTTTCTGAGCAGGCACGACCTAGAAAAGGCTATTCATGCTTTTATCAGTTCAAGGTTGGACTACTGCAATGCCCTCTATGTTGGTCTGATTCAGACCTCCATTTCACGTCTTCAACTTGTTCAAAATGCTGCCGCTCGCTTTTTAACAAATACACCTAGACGTGCACACATCACTCCCGTTCTCTACACCCTGCATTACATTATTACATATTATTATACACTATAATATATATTATTATACACTATATAACCCTGCATCTGTTCCCGGTGAGTTTTAGAATAGATTTTAAGATTTTATTGTTTGTTTTTAAAGCTTTAAACGGTGTCGCCCCAGAGTATTTGTCTGAATTTTTACCTGTGCGGGAACACAACTGGTCATTGCGGTCTTCAACTCAGCTAGTTTTAGAAGTCCCAAGGTCCAGGTATAAATGGTGGGGGCATCAGGCTTTTGCAGTTGCTGCCCCAAGACTCTGGAACAAGTTACCCCCTGATATGCGTACTGTTACAGATGTCACTCTTTTTAGGTCCAAACTCAAAACATATCCGTTCAGTCTGGCGTTTAATACGTAGCAGTGGTGGGACAATTTCATTCTTTGGTTTCTTTGTAACTTTTTCAGATTTTACTGTTTTCTATTTTCACTCTTTCTGTTGTATGTTGTGATTTTACTCATTTTGTTAAGCACTTTGGACCCTGCTGGTAGTTGTAAAGTGCTATATAAATACATTTTGATTGACTGATTGATTGATTGACTGATGGAGGCTGATGAGTGTCCATATTCTCTGTTTTCCAGGATGGAGGATGATGAACTTCCGCCAGCGGCTGGGTTGGGTCTCCGTGGCGTTCTTCCTGGTGCTGAGCGTGGCGGTGGCGTACTACGTGTTTGAGGTTCGCAGTCTGGGTTTGGAGCAAGTGCAGAGCGGCGTGTCGGGCCCGTCGGTGCCCCCCCCCCCCAGCTGGACCCG
>NW_023269057.1:27840-30525 GCF_013103735.1 Etheostoma cragini
CCCCCCCCCCCCCCCCCCCCAAAAAGAAATGTTTTATTTCAGACGAATCACATGACACACGCTGGTAACCGTGACAACTTTATTCAACAATAAAATAGAAAGACAATGTGGCGTTTTGTAGATTAAGTGTTTTCATTTCCCGGCTAACAGCCGGGCTAAGATTAATCCTGGAGTCTCATGTGTCAAATCAGCTGCCGTCTGATCCCAAATAAACGTGTTTAACAGTTGTTCCGTTGTGTTCTGCATTATTATCATCTGGGAGTATCGCTACATTAATATCATAGGTACAGGATGGGATGGCATGCTGCTGCAGGATGCTGTGGTAGCCATGCTGGTTCAGGATGCTGGTTCAGGATGCCAGGATGGTCTGGGGAGAGCTGGACCGCAGAGTCAAGGCAAAAGGCCGACAAGTGCTGAGCATCATGGGAACTTCTTCAAGACTGTTAGGAAACCAGTTCAGGTGACGACCTCTTGTACTAAGTGTACCGGTCTGATTGTACCAGTAATCAGACCGGGGGGGTACTCTGAAGAAACTAGAATATAAGACATGTTGTCAGGTATTTCTACTTTGTTGTGAAGTCCGTAATTCCACATGTGTTCATTCATAGTTCTGATGCTTCAGAGATAATCTACAATGAAGGTCCTGAAGATAAAGGATCTCAAACGGAGGAGAAGGGGGGTCCAAACCCCAGCCAGCCGGACCCTCGACACTCTGAGACCCAGTGTTTTAATTAATCTGCAGTATACACACAATGGCTGATTAATAACCATTTAATGATTGATGGAGTAGAAGAAAAGAGAATGGAAACATGACATCATCATCAGTTGACCAGGTGAACGTGATGTCATCTTCAGGTGAACAGGTACACGTGATGTCATCGGGGCATCAGCTGGTCAGAGGGTTTCGGGTTTGGATCTTTTAGCGGGGGGTTGGGGTTGAGTGTTTAGAGACTCCTCCTCCTCTTCATCACTCTCTTCTTCCTCCTGGCCTGCTGAGGGTTAAAAGCCTGTTTTATCATTTTATTTTGACTCATATACTACTCCCACAGATCAACGAAGACATCGAAATTATACAGAAATATATGTAAAGACAAACAAGTAGAAAAATAAAAAGATAACAGACCTGGGGACAAAGAATAGAAAACAGAGAGACAAGAAATCACCATCACCAAACCCACCAGACTCCATGTGAATAATCACTTCTTTTATCATTGTAAAACACACCTCATTCAAAGTAAACAGAAACTAAATAAAACAACAAAAAGCCGTCTTGGTTCATCTTTCCCCTGTTACAACAATCGCAACTCTGGTCTGGTTGGAATAAACTCTTAATTCACCGATTTACATGTGGAGATATGCTGCTCTATACACGCTAAAAGTAGTGATTATTTACATGGAGTCTGGTGATGGTGATTTTGGGGGTGTTTCAGGTGAGACAGTAGTATCAAATGTTTGTCTCCATGGCAGAGAGACAGACAGGTGCAGGGGGTTAGAGAACAGGAAGACAGTTTGTTTACATCTCAGATGGTGTTATGTAGCTAATGCTAGCAGTAAGCTAACCTTGTTCTGCGCATGCTCCGCGGGGGTTTTCCCTCTCCACCAACTCGCTGAGGAGCCGTGAAGCTTTCGCGTTCAGCTGGTGTATCCCGTTTATCAGAGAACTCAGATTATTTTCTACTTTAACGCAGATTTTCTCTCTCTGTCCGTCTCTGAGCCTCAGCTCTGCTGACACAGCCACGGCCGCCATCTTCCTGCGTCATCACTTACCGCGTGCTGCCTTCAGGTGACGCTGGTTTTTTTATTAGTTCAATAGTAAAGCAGTCTTTAACATGCCCGTTGTGTTATTTTTCTTTCTCTGTGAGACAGAAGGACGCCTTTTTAATAAACTAAACACGAAAGAAAACTAGGAACTGATCTGTGATCCATAACTGATAACTTGACGGCAAAACTTCCGGGGGGCACGTGAACAGTCCATAGAGCCAACTGTCTTTAAACGGTTTTACATCATCACGACGTTAACGTCTATTTCACATTAAACGGGGGTTGTTGTTTCTTTGGCTCTGTTATGTGGTTTTATTGATTATTTATGTATGTTTTAAAGGCGTCAACTCTGACACTCAGCGACCCGGAAGTGAAGCGGAAGTGGCACCAGCTGCGCAGCGCGCGGAGCAGCTAGCTTGATAATTATTATTATTATTGACCGCGTTTGTTCCGTTGAATAGTTTATTGTTATATCTTTAACAGCACCGTGTGAACTGACCGGTTCCTGGTACCCGGGTTGCTCGCTGTCTGACTCGGTAAGTTTGTGTTATTCAGCAGCTAACGCAATTAGCATCACTGGTGAAGCTAACGCCGTTAGCATCGCTGGTGAAGCTAACTGATTCAAACGGCAGCTTGTTGTTGTTCGATCAGGCAGAAATCACCATCACCAAACCCACCAGAATCCATGCGCATAATCAATAATTTTATCGTAGTAAAACAAACTTCATTCAAAGTGGACAGAAACTTAACAAAACTGCCAAAAGCTGTCTTTGTTCATCTTTACAGTGTTCCAATAAGCACCACTCTGGTCTGGTTAGAATAAACTCTTAATTCACCCATTTACATGTGGAGATATGCTGCTCTATACATGCTAAAGTTGTGATTATTTACATAGAGTCTGGTGGAGATATGCTGCTCTATGCA
>NW_023269057.1:30625-31839 GCF_013103735.1 Etheostoma cragini
ACGGGTCGAACGCCGGATAAACACGTTGTGTTTATGAAACGTCTGTATCGTCCCTGCGGTAGTTTTTCATTTCTATGATATTCTCCCAATGGGTCACATCTCAGGTCCAGGTCTAGGTCCAGCAGCTCCGTCTCATACGCTCATATGCCCCTAGCTAACAGCTAACAGACGCTACTAGCACTGGCTAGCACTGGTCACTGCTGTTGTCTAAAAAAACAACAGACGGGACAAAATATTGCGTTTAAGTAAACTGGTAAACCTTGAGACCGACGTATAACCGACTGCTATCTGTTGAGTTGTCCTCCCGTCCCTCTGTCCTCTGGGACTGTCTACATCTAGAAACTAAGCTGCACGGGGTGCAGGGAACTACTCTGATTGGCTCATGAGCAGACGGGTTGACCGAGCGGTAGATGGGCTTTGCAAAAAAAAACGGAGTGTTCTATGAAAGAGCGCTTTAAAAAAATAATCGCTCGATCACGCAAATTTGATCGTGGGAAATCAAAATCGTGATGGCGATTAAAATTTGATTAATTGTGCAGCCCTAGTATGTATGATTATTATTTATATATTCAAAGGTTGACCTCTGACCTCTTGGTGTAGAGTTCGAAGAGCTCGTGACCTTCGTGACATTTGTAGGAACACGCCAGGCAAACGCCCGCCGCCCCGCCAGACGCTGGAGTACACGTACTGCAGGCATACAGAGCCTGACGCTTCACATAGCCCTGAAACACATTAACATAGACACCGGCTAATTACTGCTAACTAACTTGCTAGTTAACATTAACATAAACACAAGCTTATTACTGCTAACTAACATTAGCGTTAGGTTAACCCTAACCTACTGTTCTCTGATAAAGTTATAAATACACTGTTCTCCATAGTAACTGATAAAGTTATAAGGTTAATATATCTCAATATATCAAACTGACCTGAGGATAGGAGCAGAGGTCAGAGTCACTTCCTGCCAACACGGCCGAAGCTTCTTCCTCCAACTCTTCATTTTCCTCCAGAACATCCACCAGAGACATCGTCTGCTCCTCCGCCATCTGAGAGGACACGCTGTTACCATGGAGACCAACATCTGAGAGGACACACTGTTACCATGGAAACCAACATCTGATTCTACTGTCTGGTGGAGCATATCTCCACCAAACTCCATGTAAATAATCACTACTTTTAGCATGTATAGAGCAGCATATCTCCACCAGACTCCA
>NW_023269057.1:31939-34007 GCF_013103735.1 Etheostoma cragini
CATTCCACTGCTGTGCAACTTCAATAAAGTGTCCCACGCATGTCTCAGCATAATGTCTGTCCTCTGTTTTCATTCCAGCCAGAGCACGTGAGTGCAGCGCCCACTTTTCATCAGTATAATGCACTGCAACTTCAAGATAATTCTGGTTCCCGGGTGGGTCCAGTAGTCCCCGGTGAGTCCAGTAGTCCCCAGTGAGTCCAGTAGTCCCCAGTGAGTCCAGTAGTCCCTAGGGTGCATGTTGTAACGTGGTCCCTTTTGCGGTCCTCTCCTTTTCATACTACTTGTGTATTCTTCTTGTGATGGTTCGTGTTGAGGGAATCTCATACCTGCCGTCGTCGTTGTGATTCTCAGACCGATGTCCTCCACCAGATCGATGTCCTCCACCAGACCGATGTCCTCCACCAGACCGATGTCCTCCACCAGACCGATGTCCTCCACCACCCTAATGGGGCTGCAGTCAGTAGCTATCCACGCTGCATCGAAGGTAGTCTGAAGACCCGCCCACTGTGTGTGCCGTTGAATGATTGGCAGGTATCAACTGTCAAGGTGATATTTCAGACTGGAAGTACTCCGGTGATAAGAAAATTCAACTTTACAGTATTAACAAAGCCTGTGAACAACAAACTTTACAAAAATAAAGAAATAATAAAAACTGCGTTAACGTGTGTGTCATGAGCCCTCTCTCTCTGCCTGGTAACACGCTGATTGGGGTTTGATGACTTTCACCTGTTTCTGTTCTGCTCTGCCTCACCCTCGTTACCTACCAGCTGCACTGCATTCACCACTCATCATGTCCTGTATATAATGCCTTTGATTTTTGGATTGACCGGTACCACTGAAACTCCCATAACCCCCAACCCTTAATGAACTATCAAACGTGACGCTTTTGTGGTCCTCGTCTTGTTTGGTGTCTGACAGTACGATCTGACCAAACATGGACCCAGCGCACGGTCATAACAGCATGGAAACCGACGGCTCAGAACCTCCCACCGCCATGCAACACCTGGCAGAGACAGAGAGAGAGGTGGATCGCAACACGGCTGACATTGCCTCCCTACTCCAAGCCGGCCTCCAACAGCGTCAGCAGTTCCAGCAGCAACAGCAACAGCAACAACAACTTGCCATGATTATCCAACTTCTCACCAACCTTTCTCCTCTGCCTTCTTCCACCGGCCCAGCTCCAGCCAGCCTGCTCACCGGCCCTGCACCCGTGTCCCCTACTGCCGCGGCTGTGGGAGTTCCAGAACCCAGGATCGGCAATCCAGAACGGTTCAGCGGCGACCCAACCCAGGTACGGGCGTTCCTGACGAGCTGCCGTGTCCAGTTCACCCTGCAACCCAGGACTTTTGCCACTGAAGGGGCGAAGGTCGGTTACGTGATTACTCACCTGACGGGCCGAGCTCGTCTCTGGGGAACGGCAGAGTTCGAGTGCCAGACCCCAGCATGTTCGACCTTCAACTTATTTCCAGAGGAGATGCTCAAGGTATTTGATTTGGAATCCACAACTGCTGAGGCATCTCGGACTCTGATGAGTATTTGCCAAGGTAGAAGGACTGTTGCAGATTACTCTATCAACTTTCGAACTGTGGCAAGTCGGAGCTCCTGGAACATGGAAGCATTGCTGGATGCTTTTCTCCACAGCCTGGCGGACTACGTAAAGGACGAGTTAGTTTCCCATGATCAACCCCCCACTCTGGATGAAGCCATTGCCCTGGCTGTCCGCATCGACCGCAGGATTCAGGCCCGTCGTCGTGAGAGAGGGCGCCAGGGTCCATCTACCAGCACACGGAGCGTCCCAACTGCTCTTCTGTCCTCAATAGCCACACCATCTAGCCAGCTGGACCAGGCTGAACCAATGGAGATCGGCCGCGCCTCCCTAACCCCTGCAGAGCGCCAGCGACGCCTCACCTCCAACTTGTGTCTGTACTGTGGTGGGGATAGTCATCGAGTCGTCACCTGTCCAGCAAAAGCCAGAGCTCACCAGATATTATTTATTTTTTATTTAACCTTTATTTAACCAGGAAAGTCCCGTTGAGATTAAAAACCTCTTTTTCAAGGGAGTCCTGGC
>NW_023269057.1:34107-35127 GCF_013103735.1 Etheostoma cragini
CTCAGAGACGCATGGTACACAGTGTCAATCTTATGCAGACATTGTGCTGAGGCGGTCCCATACACCATATCACCATAAGGATATGGGAGGAGGAATAGGAGGAATCCGGATGAGCTCATCGAACATTCAGCCCTCCATCAGTCGTAAACCCCTCATCCAAGTCTGTCTTCACCTGTCTGATTCTACCCACACTCTGGCAGCTCTGGTGGACTCTGGCGCAGAAGCAAACATTATTGACACGGGACTTGCTCGTCAGCTGGGCTTGGAAAACCATCGCTTGTTCACTCCTGTTCCAGCCCGGGCCCTGGACGGTCACTTACTTGGCACAGTTACCAGCATCAAAGCTCCCGTATCCATGATGGTGTCAGGAAACCACCGTGAGACCATCCGCTTCCATCTGCTCAGCTCTCCAGGCCAACCCCTAATCCTGGGCTACCCTTGGCTCCGTCTCCACAATCCTCACCTCAATTGGGCCTCCGGAACTGGGAAAGAGTGGGGGGTCACCTGCCACCTGACCTGTTTACGTGCTGCCTCGCTGTCCCCCGGCTCAGTACCCCCCGGCATTGCCCCCGACATTTCTAATGTTCCTGACTGTTACCATGGTCTCCGAGAGGTGTTCAACAAGACCAAAGCCACATCACTGCCCCCACACCGTCCGTACGACTGTGCCATTGATCTTCTCACTGGTACTAGTCCACCCAAAGGTCACCTCTATTCACTATCCCCTCCGGAAAGAAAAACTATGGAGGAGTACGTCAGGAACTCCCTGGCAGCTGGACTTATCCGCCCGACTTCCTCTCCTGCTGGTCCCGGGTTCTTCTTTCTGGGAAAGAAAGATGGTTCTCTTCGCCCCTGCATTGATTATCGAGGTCTCAATGAAGTCACAGTGAAGAACCAGTACCCTCTGCCTTTACTCACCTCTGCTTTTGAGCTGCTCCAGGAATCCACTATTTTCACAAAACTGGACCTTAGGAATGCTTACCACCTAGTGCGAGTAAGGGAGGGTGACGAGTGGAAGAC
>NW_023269057.1:35227-43636 GCF_013103735.1 Etheostoma cragini
GGAGATATGCTGCTCTATACATGCTAAAAGTAGGGATTATTTACATGGAACATTTGCATAGTTGAAACAAACATAAAACATAAATAAATATCTGATCCAAAATGAGTTTGTGATTCTTTGAACAAGAACCCACAGTTGGTTTTTGATAAATGGAAGCGGAAATCACATTTATTAAATTAAATATTGTGGTGTGATTTATGGTGAGTTCTCTCTGTCTCTCTCTGTCTCTCTTTGTCTCTCTCTCTCTGTCTCTCTCACTTTCTGTCTCTCTCTGTCTCTCTCTGTCTGTGTTTCTGTGTCTCTCTGTCTCTCTCTCTATTTATGTGATTTCTGTCACCTTTAAATACAGTGTGTGTTACGATGCTAAATGACTGTTTATTTACATGGAGTCTGGTGGGTGTGGTCCATCATGACATCATGTTAGCTGACCAATAACACCTCTTCTCATTCTTTCATTTTCTCCCCTCCTTTATTTCTTGCCTCATCTTGTCCTCTCCTTTTCTTCTCCTCCTCCTGTGTTGCTATAGTGATGGACAATGATTGAGTAAAGGCCGTGGTCACCACAGGTGTAAAGTTAATATCATTAGTAACAGGTGATCTGAGCTAACTTTACTCTGCTGTTGGACATGTCCTGCAAAGAGAGGACAACACAGCCTCCAGGGAACAGTCTCATGATACGGGTGTGTGAGTGTGTGTGTGTTTGTGTCTGTGTCTGTGTCTGTGTGTGTGTGTGTGTGTGTGTGTGTGTGTCTGTGTGCGGGTAGTTGGTGCAAACAGAGCCAAAAGTTTATGTCTGATGGACTCCATAGTTACTTGTCTGCGATCGGCACAATATTTCCTACATTTTGACCAACTATGATGTCCGAAGAGTGAAAACTGGAGGAGAGAGAGGCATTTGTTCGAAAAACTTTCAGAGAATCATACTCTAGCCCCCCCCCCCCCCCCCCCCCCCCCCCCCCCCCCCCCCCCCCCCCCCCCCCCCCCCCCCCCCCCCCCCCCCATATGCTCCTCTCTAAACCTCTCACCATCCACCACATACACACACATTGGAAAATCTGAGCCACGGTCTGAAAACGGAACAAAACGTGAACTGGGATTTGGGAGAAACTGTGCTTGATATCTGAATAAATATAATATAATAAATATAATATAATATAATATAATAGATATAATATAATAAATATAAGATAATATAATATAATAAATATAATTTAATAAATATAATATAATAAATATAATTTAATAAACATAATGTAATAAATATAATTTAATAAATATAATGTAATAAATATCATAATGCCCATTTAGCCCAAGAAACGACAAAGTCTTGTCTTCGGTTTAAACTTTAATCATGTTTCTACGTTAAAGTATGGCGATGCAGCACGGTCCCAAAGAGGGGGGGTTGGAGTGTTTCTATGTCAAAGAGGGGGGGCTATGTTAAAGGGGGGGGAGGTTTGGCGTGTTGAGCAATTTCGCGAATACATACCAATAAAGTCTATGAGAATTCTTTTGCAGTTTTCTTGCCGATTTCGTGAAAACTGCGTGGCAAATCTCTTAGAAAAGTCATAGCACACCATTCCCGATCATTACACATGTTTTGATGTATTTTTTGTCCTAGCAACGCTCCTGAACTAGTGGTGGAACAAAAAACAGGCGGAAGATGGAGAGTAAGAAATAAGTATGAGAACAACCAGTCAGCTGATTGGTAGAATCAGGTTCCTCTCAGCTGATTGGTAGAATCAGGAACCAGATCAGTAGTGGACCCCAGAGCGGTCCTGGTGCTGAACGAACAGGATCAGCAGTGGTCCCCACAGCGTTCCTGGTGCTGCAGGAACCGGATCAGCCCTCCGGGCAGTGGCAGCTTCTTCACCCGGCGCCGTCCAACCAGCTGGAGAATCTGCACCCGGCAGAGCTGGAGCAGAGGCCGCGGGGGGGCTGCAACACACAAGACCATTAGACCCCAAACTACCAGACATCAGGCACCAAACTACCAGACCATCAGACACCAACCTACTAGACCAGACCGTCTATATATATATCTATATCTATATATAGATGGATGCATAGATAGATAGATAGATAGATAGATAGATAGATAGATAGATAGATAGATAGATAGTCACCTGCTTTGTCTTTGATGCCACTCCAGTCGGAGAAGCTGTCCAGATGTTCCATCAATCTGGAGCAAAGCGTAACATGACCAACATAGTCCAATAGGACGTCAATGATTGGCCCCGCCCACCGGCAGATACTCGGAGCTGAGATCATCTCGCAGAACTGTCAATCCACAACAGAACTGTCAATCAATAACAGAACTGTCAATCAATAACAGAACTGTTAATCAATCAAAGAACTGTGGCATCTTGTAAAGTAATGTAAAGTAATGTTATATAATGTAATTTAATCTAAAGAAAATCTAAAAATGTACAAATATGAATAAATATTTAACCCCCCCCCCCACCCACATCCTAGGTCGGATCTACATAAAATATTGTCCCTTTTTTGTTTACTTGATTAATAAAATTATATGTTATATTATACATTACATAGTATTATATTATATAACCCTAACCCACCTGAAACCCCCCACCTGCTGCGGGACGCTTAAGCTGTACACCAGGTCCCCTCATTATATTAGGTATTTATTTAGTATTAAATTGTATTATATATTACATTATATTATTTATTACATTATATCATAGTATTACATTATATAACCCTCACCAACCTGAACGCCCCCCGTCTGCTGTGGGACGCTGTAGCTGTACCCCAGGTCGCGGTCCGAGTGCTTGAATCTGATTGGAGGATGAGCGCCGGCGCCATAGACGCAGCTGAAGCAGGAGTGGGCGTGGCCTCCGTGGTCCAGCAGGAACTTGAACATGGGCAGATCCTTCATGGAGAACATGTAGACGGCGGGGAAGGTTGTGGGGTGCGTGGGCACGGGGGCATTGATGTCGGCTCCGTGCTGCACAAGGAGCTCCACCATCGCCACGCTGCCCATGCGCGCCGCCACCATCAGCGGCCGGAACACGTCACGGTCGGGGTCGGCACCGGCGCCGAGCAGGCGGCGAGCGGCGTGCTCGTTGTCGTTGGCAACGGCAAAGTAGAGCACCGATCTGCGCCGGTCCTCGTACAGCGCGGCCCGCTCGGCGGACAACTGGGCGTTTACGTCAAAGCCCTCCATGATCAGCTGCTCCAGCACGTCGTCACGGTTACGCTCGGCTGCCAGGTGCAGCGGGCTGATGCCGCTGCGCCTTACCGCCGCTCTACTAGTGACGGGGAGCAGCAGGGACACGAGGCTGGGACAGGAAACAGGAAGTCAGAAACACTGACAGGAAACAGGGAGTCTATTCTAATCAACATGTATCTATCTAACTACCTACAGTACAGGGCAAAGGTTTGGACCCACCTTCTCATTCAATGCATTTCCTTTATCTTCATATTTATTTAAATTGTAGATTATCATTGAAGGCATCAGAACTATGAAAGAACACATGTGGAATAATGTACTACTAACAAAAAAGTGTGAAATATCTGAAAACATGTCTGTGCCGGCCTTCACCTGTCAGTGGATCACAATCTTCCTGACTGACAGGAGTCAGCAGGTGAGGCTAGGGAACATCACATCCAGCACAAGGACTATTAGTACTGGCGCCCCCCAGGGGTGTGTGCTCTCCCCACTGCTTTTCTCCCTCTACACCAATGACTGCACCTTAGGAGACCCATCTGTTAAACTCCTAAAGTTCGCTGACGACACAACGGTCATCGGCCTCATCAGGGACGGTGATGAGTCGGCCTACAGACGGGAGGTGGATCAGATGAGTTGGCCTACAGACGGGAGGTGGATCAGATGAGTTGGCCTACAGACGGGAGGTGGATCAGATGAGTTGGCCTACAGATGGGAGGTTGATCAGATGGCTCTATGGTGCAGTCAGAACAACCTTGAGCTTAACACGCTCAAGAGTGTGGAGATGATCGTGGACTTCAGGAAGAGACCCCCCACTCTTCCCCCCATCACCATACTCAACAGCCCTGTGTCTCCTGTGGAATCCTTCAGGTTTCTTGGATCCACTATATCCCAGGACCTGAAGTGGGATGCCCAACACAGACACCATCATCAAAAAGGCCCAGCAGAGGATGTACTTCCTGCGCCAGCTCAGGAAGCTCAACCTGCCTAAGGAGCTGCTGATCCACTTCTACACAGCCATCGTCCAGTCTTCCCTCTGCACCTCCATCACTGTCTGGTTTGGATCTGCCACCAAAAGGGACCGGAGCAGAAGACAACGGACAGTTAGTATATATTGTTTGTTTGGTTGTCTGTTTTGAACGTGTAAGCACATTGTGAGCAACTATGCTCTAAAGGAAAATTCGTCGTATGTGTCTTCATAACTGGTCAATAAAGCTGATTCTGATTCTGATTCTGATTACAGTGGGGCTCAAATGTTCTGGCCCCCTCATATAAAAATGTGTATTAACGAGCAAGAAAGAAGAAGCCAAGAAAACATGAAAAAATCTCTAAAAGGCATCAAATTATAGATTAGACATTCGTATAATATGTCACCAAAAGTTAGATTCTATTTCCATCATTTACGCTTTCAAAATAACAGAAACCAAAAAAATGGCGTCTGCAAAAGTTTGGGCACCCTTTTATTTACAATAGAACCCCTGTGTTGTCCATCGGCCCTTGGATCCATGGGACCCGGGCCAGTATTCAATCGTATTCCCCCCACTGCCACTGCCTCGGCTTTTTTATTTCTCCACTAGCGCCACCTGGGCCTCAGAGTCACTGGGACCCGTCCTGCATACGACTGCGTATCTCTACTGCATTCTACTGAATACGTTAGACCGTAGCCTCTTGGGTCACGTGTCGTCGGGAGTCGCGCCCGCAAAGACAACAAGAAAGTCAAATGAACTGATATGTACCTTGAATCTATTTTGAAAAAAAAACGTTGGGATAATTCTGCTGTGTGGGATATAGTAGAAAAATATATACAATGTAAGTGGGTACAAAGTTTGAGTCCACGTTTGAGATCCTTGGTTCTAACCGTTGTGTCTTTGCGCGACGAAGAAAAGGTGACGGATGGATTCTACCACAGCACCCTGAACCAGCATGACTTCCACAGCATCCTGAACCAGCATGGCTACCACAGCATCCCAAACCAGCATGGCTACCACAGCATCCTGAACCAGCATGACTTCCACAGCATCCTGAACCAGCATGGCTACCACAGCATCCTGAACTAGCATGACAACCACAGCATCCTGAACCAGCATGGCTACCACAGACTCCTGAACCAGCATGGCTACCACAGCATCCTGCAGCAGCACGGCTACCACAGCATCCTGGTAGCTGTGTGGGATATTCTAGAAAAATATATACAATGTAAGTGGGTAAAAAGTTTGAGTCCACGTTTGAGATCCTTGGTTCCAACCGTTGTGTCTTTGCGCGACGAAGAAAAGGTGACGGATGGATTCAACATGCCTGGTTCCCACCGTGAAGCATGGAGGAGAAGGTGTGATGGTGTGTGTGTGGGGGGGGGGCTTTGCCGGTGACACTGTTGGGGATTTATTCCAAATTGAAGGCCTACTGAACCAGCATGGCTACCACAGCATCCTGAACCAGCATGGCTACCACAGCATCCTGAACCAGCACGGCTACCACAGCATCCTGCAGCGGCATGCCATCCCATCCAGTTTGCGTTAAGTTGGCCCATCATTTATTTTTCAACAGAACAAGGACCCCAAACACCCCCCCAGGCTGTGTAGGGGCTATTGGACCCTGAAGGAGAGTCATGGAGTGCTGCCCCTCCACAGTCCCCAGACCTGGACCCAGTCCAGATGGTTTGGGGAGAGCTGGACCGCAGAGTGAAGCCAAAAGGCCGACAAGTGCTGAGCATTCTGGGAACTCCTTCAAGACTGTTGGGAAACCAGTTCAGGGGACGACCTCTTGAAACTCATCAAGAGAATGCCAAGAATGTGCAACGCAGTAATCTGACCAAGAAGGGGGGGGGGGGTACTCTGAAGAAACTAGAATATAAGACATGTTTTCAGTTATTTCTACTTTGTTGTTAAGTCCATAATTCCTCATGTGTTCATTCATAGTTCTGATGCTTCAGTGATAATCTACAATAGAAATAGAAACAAACAATAGAAAATAGAGGAACCCATTGGATGAGAAGGTGGATCCAAACTTATTAAAACTATATTCCAGATGTAAAACATTCTCCAGTTGTTATTTCCTGCTGTGGATCGGTAAAAGAAAATCCAGTAAAACTACAACCAGTGTGTCAGTCGCTGGCTTTGGTCTGGGTACTTGATTTAAAACCTGAACTTCAAAGATGTCTTCTGTGGGGTGCCTACGTGTCACTTCCTCTCTGGGCGGCGATGTGCAGCGGTAACAGGCCCGTCTTCCCGGGGACATTGGCGTCGGCGTTCTGGGACAGGAGCAGCTCCACAATTTCTCCGTGGCCGTTTTTAGTTGCTTCATACAGGGACGTGGCTCCATCTGCTGCTCGACTGTTAATGTCTGCTCCTGCAGACATTAACAGGGACAGGGACACAGTCAGGGAGACAGACACAGAGAAAGACAGAGAGACAGAGACGTGGCTCCATCTTCAGCTCGAGTGTTAATGTCTGCTCCTGCAGGGAGACAAGGAAACAGTCAGGGAGGGAGACAGACAGAGACACAGTTAGGGAGACATGTGTACCATGAGCCAGCAGGAAGTGAAGCGCGGCGAGCTGTCCACTCTGGGCGGCATTGAACAGCGGCGTGATGCCGGAGACGTCTCGGAACTCCAGGTCGGCGCCGGACGCCAGCAGCAGGACACAGATGTCCACGTTGTCCCGGCACGCCGCCTCGTGCAGCGCCGTGCAGCGCTGACGGGTGCAGGACAGGTTGACCAGCGCGCCGTGGTTCAGCAGCGTCCCCACGATCACAGAGCTGGACACCTCACAGGCTGCAGGGACAGGGGACAGAAAGGGAGACAGACAGGGGACAGACAGGAGACAGACAGGAGGCAGACAGGGAGAGAGGAAGAAAATAAGTAAATTTTATCCTGAGTACATTTTAAAATGTCTCTTTACTTTTACTTGAGTAGATTGTATTCCAGTAATTTTACTTATACTTCAGAAAAATTCCATATGTTTAGTAGTATTTGTATGTGTTTACTGTAGCCAATGGCATATAAAGAGCATGTCCTTCATGTCCACTGTAGTTCCTCAGCGTTTCTCTTGTAACGTGTGTCTGGTCCAGGGAGCTTTGTCATTCCCAAGGCTACTTTTATACTTTAAGTACATTTCCCAGCCTGTACTTTGTTACTTTCCTTGGGTAAAGAAGTTAAATCAGTACTTCTACTTTTACCAGAGTGTTCACACAAGTATCTGTACTTCTACTTGAGTACAGGAAGTGAGTACTTTTGCCCTTACTGACCTACAGTTGAAGACGTGTCCCACCTCTGACCTGAAAGTGAGGACGTGTCTCTGTCTCTGACCTGAAGGTGAGGACGTGTCTCTGTCTCTGACCTGAAGGTGAGGACGTGTCTCTGTCTCTGACCTGAATGTGAAGACGTGTCTCACCTCTGACCTGAAGGTGAGGACGTGTCTCTGTCTCTGACCTGAATGTGAGGACGTGTCTCTGTCTCACCTCTGACCTGAATGTGAAGACGTGTCTCTGTCTCACCTCTGACCTGAATGTGAAGACGTGTCTCTATCTCTGTCTTTGACGTGAATGTAAAGACGTGTCTCTGTCTCACCTCTGAACAGCGGCGTCTCTTTGTCGTAGTTCTGGATGTTGACGTCCGCTCCTGATTCCAACAGCACCTGGACACACTGAAGCTGCTTGTTGCTCACCGCAACAAGCAGCGGCGTCTCGCCGAGCTCCGACCGCTTGTTGATCATCCCACGCTGAGCTGAGAAGGACACAGAGACACAGAGACACACACACACAAACAGAGACACAGACACACAGAGTGCCAAACAGAGATAAAGAGACAATGACACAGAGACACACAGAGACACATAAACACAGAGACACAAAGAGACAAAGAGACAAATAGACAGATACAGAGAGACATAGACACAGACACACACAGACACACAGAAACAAAGAAACACAGAGACACAGAGACACAGAGACACAGAGACACAAAGAGACACAAAGAGACACAGATACACACAGAGACACACACAAAAGAACTACAACTCTATCACAGAAATAACGTGTGTGTATATGTGTGTGTAAGTGTGTGTGTGTGTGCGTGTGTTACCTAACAGCAGGCCTCTCAGACAAATGTCCTCACCGTACCATGCTGCCTGGTGTGTGGTGGACCAGCCAGGTTTGTTGTGTATATGTGTGTGTGTGTGTGTGTGTGTGTGTGTGTGTGTGTGTGTGTGTGTGTGTGTGTGTGTGTG
>NW_023269057.1:43736-45117 GCF_013103735.1 Etheostoma cragini
TCTGTAGTTTGATGTATTAAGTCACTGCTGCTGTCTGTAGTTTGATGTAGTAAGTCACTGCTGTTCTAGTTTGATGTATTAAGTCGCTGCTGTCTGTAGTTTGATGTATTACGTCACTGCTGTCTGTAGTTTAATGTATTAAGTCACTGCTGTCTGTAGTTTGATGTATTAAGTCACTGCTGCTGTCTGTAGTTTGATATCTGTATTGTCTTTAGTTTATGGTCTGTTCACCCTGTGACATCACAGATCCATCATGGCCGCCTTTGAGGATTATTCCGTCTACGGAAGCCTGAGCGATGACGAGCTGCTGCAGATCGCCATCGAGCGCAGTCTCAGCGACACCCCCGACAACGCACCCCCCCAACCTGCTGACCACAGCTCCCACAATGCACCTGCACACCAAAGTTCCCACAATGCACCTGCACAACAAAGCTCCCACAATGCACCTGCACAGCAAAGCTCCCACAATGCAGCTGCACACAACAACTCCCACAATGCACCTGCACACCAAAGCTCCCACAATGCACCTGCACAACAAAGCTCCCACAATGCACCTGCACACCAAAGCTCCCACTATGCAGCTGCACACAACAACTCCCACAATGCACCTGTACACTACAGCTCCCACAATGTACCTGCAGAGCAGCCCACAGCACATTACAGCTCTCCAAACCCTCCGAGGCAGAAGCCCCCTGATCCGTAAGATCCACCGTTTCTATCAGTTAATTTACTGGTTGACGTGATCGATTCTGGTTTAATGATTCAACAGGATCTTGATTTGAATGATTTGAGATGGATGTTTTTCTCCATTTTAAAGATGTTTTGAAGCTAGAGAAAAGATATTGATAACATTAGGAGACATTTTGTTGAGGAGAGAAATTCTTCTTCTAGGTTTTTAGGCCTTTTTTCAGAGGCTTTGTTGCTTTTTTCAACCCCTTTGTGTCCCAGTTGGTCTAACTGTGTACTCTTATTGGCTGTTGTCCTCTTTGCTGTGATTGGCGATTGTCCTCTGTGCTCTGATTGGCGCTTGTCCTTTGTGCTCTGATTGACTCTTATCCTCTGTGCTCTGACTGGCTGTTGTCCTCTGTGCTCTGATTGGCTGTTATTGGCAGGAAGACATTTGATGGGACAGTCAGTCGCTTCATGACGGGTTCTGGGAGGAGTATGGTGGCGTACCGGCGGCCGGACGGAGCCCTGGTCCACATCGCTCCAGAACCCAAAGAGTGAGAGAGAGAGAGAGAGAGAGAGAGAGAGAGAGAGAGACACACACACAGATAGATAGATAGAGAAGGAGGCTTCCTAACCCTAAACATGACCCCCCCTTGCCCCCCCCAAACCCTAACCCTGACCCGCTCCAGGGAGGAGGAGCCTCTGTTCCGGG
>NW_023269057.1:45217-46452 GCF_013103735.1 Etheostoma cragini
CACACACACACACACACACACACAGACATATACACACACATACACACACACAGATATATACACACACACACACAGATACACACACACACACACACACACAAACACACACATACACAGGCACACACGCACAAGCACAGAGACACACACAGATATCTTCTCCAGTATCAGAGGTAATCACGAGGCCGATTCTCAGATTAACGTTTAGTTTAAAATAGGATTTTACATCAACAACAACTGGAGAGCACCTGAACACACCACCAGAGTGACGGAGAGCACCGGAACACACCACCAGAGTGACGGAGAGCACCTGGAGAGCACCTGAACACACCACCAGAGTAACGGAGACCACCTGAACACACCACCAGAGTGACAGAGAGCACCGGAACACACCACCGGAGTGAGGGGGAGCACCTGAACTAGGGCTGTAATCTCCCAGTGGACTAGTCCATTTAGTGGTCGATACGTTCTGGCCCGACCAAAATTCTGATTGGTCAATTTTTTGCCTGTTTCATCCAGGGAAAGCATCGACCGTTACGGTCTATGGGTGGAAAGCACTAATTGCTAATGGGGGTCTTTCTCTTTTTGGATTAGCCCGACCCTCTGGGGACAGATTGAAGAAAGAACTAGAAAGCCTTGTTTTAATGGGTTGATGAATATTTGTTTAATTGTGAATGTTTAATTTACAGTTAGTCCTCTTCCACCATGTTGAAGACATCGCCAGTGTGGCAGCATTTTACAAAAACAGATAACGAGAAAAAGTTGAATGCAAAGTTTGCAAGCAACAGTTTGCATATCGCAGCTGGACTACAAACATGGCGTATCACCTAAAAACGGTGAGTAACCTGTCTGCGTTAGGTTGTCCTGTCTGTTTGGAGTAGGTTTTATGAATATATAAGAATTGGCCCATTTCATAGTCTAATAATGGTTTTATAACTACCGGCGCACCCACCTGTAACTACGGTATAGACTAGTCTATAGTCTCAGCGCTCCGGGCCGGGACACAGAGGCTGATGCAGCGCGCTGAGAGCCGACACACGAGTTTCAGTGCAAAATTATTAGGTCAAAAAGGATTTAATAAACTGCAAATAACAAGTATTGCGGGACAGTACAGTTAGTTAATCGCATTTTTTCCGCCCCTCCGCACGGCGCAGCCCCCCCCCCAGTCGATTTTTAGTCGAAATTTTCACGACTTCAGTCAACCAAGATTTTCTTTGGTTGATTACCGCCCTAACCTG
>NW_023269057.1:46552-56822 GCF_013103735.1 Etheostoma cragini
ATATATGTGATACTTTATGAGACTTTACAAGACTTTATGAGACTTTATGAGAGGGAGCAGTGTACGTCGTAGTGCAGGAAGCGGACCAGAGGGACAGGAAGTGGAAGCGTTTGGAGCAGTTTGAATTTGCGAACTCCAACCAGACGTCTGATCTTCAGCCTGCAGAGTTGCATCAGAGGATGAGGAGGAACTGGAAGAGAACAGAGACACTGAGAAACCCCCCAGCCAATCATATCTCACCCCAGACCCCTCAGCCAACCACTGCCTGTTGTTCCTTACGAGCTTTGAGTCTGATTGGATTCCAGTCGCTGCGTCTCTCTAGGACGTCGAGCAGTCGCGAGCAGAGACGAACGTGGCCGACGTAGTCCAGCAGCAGCGAGATGATTGGCCCGGCGCTACGGCAACTGGACACCGCCTCGCAGAACTGGAACAATATGGAGGACACGGTCAGACACAAGATGGAGGACAGGGGTCACCTGACATTCAGACGCTCAGATTTACTCTGTAACTGAGTCTAGTTTTTAAAGTGTGTAATTTGACTAACATACTGTATATAATATATTATGATATAAAACAAATAAATTCCATTAAATACTATGCACCTCAATGCGATGCTGCGGCGGAGCGACTCTGCTGTCGCGCATCTCCTCGACGGCGCGCTGCGCCGGCGTGACGGGCGGGTGGGTCTTCTCGCCGTGCGGGCAGTCAAAGCATGGCGCGGCGTCGCAGCCGTGGTCCAGCAGCAGCTTCAGCATCGGCAGGGACTCCATGCGGAGCAAGATGGCCGCCGGGAAGGCGCAGGGCTCCGTGGCGATCTGGGCGTTGGCATTGGCGCCGTAGCTTAGCAACAGCGCCGCCATCTCCATCCAGCACATCCGAACGGCGATGAGCAGCGGGTTGAAGACGTCCAGGTCGGGGTCGGCGCCGGCCGCCAGTAGCATGGCGGCGGCGTCAAGGTTCCCGTTGTACACGGAGAAGTAGAGCGCCGTGCTGCGGCGGTCCTCGAACATCGACGCGCGGTCGTCCGACAGCCGGCTGTTCACGTCGAAGCCGGACCGGATCAGCAGCGACAGGATGTCGTCCCGGTTGTGCTCTGCGGCCACGTGGAGCGGGCTGATTCCGCAGCGCCGCACGCGCACCATGCTGGTGAGCGGGATCAGCAGCGCCACGATGCTGCAGGAGAGACGCCATGATGAATATATACAAAATATATTAAAAATATATAGAAAATATATGGAACATATATAGAACATATATAGAAAATATATAGAAAATGTATAGAACATATATAGAAAATATATAGAAAATACGTAAACCCTAACGCAGCGCCACAGTGCTGCAGGAGAGACGCCATGATTACATAGAAATATATAGAAACATATAGAAAATATATAGAAAATATATAGAAATATAAAATATAAAATATGTAAACCCTAAGCGCCACGATGCTGCAGGAGAGAAATAAAATTTAGAACGTCTCTCGTCTCCTCGTCCGTCCCCTTCCATCTGTCTTTGTTGCCCCCCCCGCCCCCCCATGTGTGAGACAAAGAGGAAATACTGGGGGACATTCACTACAACTTCTTTTTCTTCTGCGTTTTGTGGCGAGTTTCAACCATAAAATGACCTAAACCTTAATCAATATCACTTAACTCAGATAAAAACATGAGGGTGAAACAGAGCTCGAGAGACACTAAGAACCTAAGATGAAAACGTGATTATCAGAGAAGCACAGAGCCGTTGCTGAAGGTGAAACATTGTCTCGGACCGGATGTGGTTGTTCTGGACCGCGGCATGAAGAGGCAGCAGGCCCGACTTCATGGACCGGTTGGTGTCTGCGTTCAGGGACAACAGAGCGTCCACCGCCGAGACATGACCGATCTTAGAGGCTTCGAACAGGGGCGTGGCTCCGTCTGCTGCCTGTCCGTTTATATCTGCACCTGGGGACAGAAACACCTTTAGAAACACCTTAAGAAACACCATAACATCCTGTCCATTTATATCTGCACCTGGGGACAGAAACACCTTAACGTGCTCTCTAATTATACTGTGTCTGCACCTGATCAGAGACTTGATTGTGGGTGTTGGGGGACAGAACACCTTTATAAACCCCTGTTCCGAGACCTGATTGCAGGTCTTGGGGGAACAG
This sequence comes from Etheostoma cragini, assembly GCF_013103735.1. Taxonomy (NCBI): domain Eukaryota; kingdom Metazoa; phylum Chordata; class Actinopteri; order Perciformes; family Percidae; genus Etheostoma; species Etheostoma cragini. The sequence goes on from NW_023269057.1 coordinate 48,699, forward strand.
ACCTTTGCTGGCGAGCAGGCGGATGATGTCGGCGTGTCCGTGCTGCGCGGCGGTGAAGATCGGCTGGATGCCGTAGATGTTCTTGCGGTTCAGATCAGCTCCGGCCTCCAGCAGCTTTCTGCAGAGCTCCAGTTGTCCATGTCTGCAGGCGACGTGGAGACACGTCTCTCCCTGGACGGTGCAGCGGTTCACCTGGGCGCCGAACTGCAACAGCAGATCCACCACGGCTTCGTTGGGCTGCTCACACGCTGGAAACAACAACAACAACCATCAAGACATCCTCTATACGTAGATATGAACAGTAATAAAGTAATATTCCTTCTTTATCATGATAGGACTGCTCAGACATGAAAGGGAAGAACGGTCGGACTCAAACCCTCAACTTTCTGCATCCTTGTGTGTGCCTACTCTACCAGCTGAGCTGACCAGGCACAATGCTCACTTCTTATTGGCTAAAATCAACTGGCACAGCCTCTGATTGGTTGTTACATACTTGCAATGCCGTCCAGAGGAAAATTCAGCTTTACATCTGCACTTTGAATGCAGATGACACCCAGAGCATGCTAACAGAATGCTAAAAGTATGCTAACAGCATGCTAACAGTAGGCTGAAAGTATTTTAACATTACGCTAACAGTAGGCTAAAAGTATGTTAACAGTATGCTATGAGTATGCTAACAGCAGGCTAACAGTAGCCTAAAAGTATGCTAACAGTATGTCAACAGTATGTAAACAGTATGTTAACAGTAGGCTAAAAGTATGTTAACAGCATGTCAACAGTATGTAAACAGTATGTTAACAGTAGGCTAAAAGTATGTTAACAGCATGTCAACAGTATGTAAACAGTATGTTAACAGTAGGCTAAAAGTATGTTAACAGCATGTCAACAGTATTTAAACAGTATGTTAACAGTAGGCTAAAAGTATGTTAACAGCATGTCAACAGTATGTAAACAGTATGTTAACAGTAGGCTAAAAGTATGTTAACAGTATGTCAACAGTATGTAAACAGTATGTTAACAGTAGGCTAAAAGTATGTTAACAGCATGTCAACAGTGTGTTAACAGTATGTTAACAGTACCTGCTGTATTGTAAGTGCAATGTTAGCTTTGTGTTGCCTCTAACACCCGTCTCAGAGCACCTTAGGGTGCTGTGGCTGCAGCTTTGACATCATATTATACATATATATTATTATATATTGTTATATATTTATACATATACAGTATATGTTATTATGCATATTAATATGTATTTCTATCCCTGAGAGCATCTCACCTGTGAGCAGCGGCGTCTCCCGGTCCTTGTCAGCGAGGTTTGGGTCGGCGCCATGTTTCAGCAGGAAGTCGACACAGGAAATGTTTCCCCGCCCCGCAGCCAGCAGCAGAGCTGTCTGATTGGTCAGACTCCAAGAGTTCACCAAGTTGGGGTGGGCTGGGGACAGACAGGGTCAAAGGTCAGACTCCACAAGTTCACAGAGTCTGAGGACAGACAGGGTCAAAGGTCAGACTCCACGAGTTGAGTCTGAGGACAGACAGGGTCAAAGGTCAGACTCCACGAGTTCACCGAGTCTGAGGACAGACAGGGTCAAAGGTCAGACTCCAGGAGTTCACCGAGTCTGAGGACAGACAGGGTCAAAGGTCAGACTCCATGAGTTCACCAAGTCTGAGGACAGACAGGGTCAAAGGTCAGACTCCATTAGTTCACCGAGTCTGAGGACAGACAGGGTCAAAGGTGATAAACGCTGATGGAAAACTTATTTGCTGAATAAATAATGATGTCCCCTAGTGATCATGTGATGTTGTCCCATAGTGATCATGTGATGTTGTCCCATAGTGCATATCAGCTTGTACACTGTCTCCAGTTGTTTTGATTATGAAAGAGTAGCTGGCAAAGTGCTCTACATGTGATCTGTTGCTGATTTTAATCAACAACACACTGTAGATGATCCGTGATCTGATCAGATTTAGTCTCTCTGACTTCTAAACGTCACTGTCAGCCACACAACACGTGTTCTGTACAGAATAAGTCTTTAAATCAGACAAATAGCAATTAAAATCCCTCTGATTCAAAAACAATAAAAGGTTTATATAAATCGTCATCATGGTTTAAACCAATCAGGTGTTAAATCAGCTGAGAAGCCGGCGTTTCCCAGCATGCTCTGGGTCCGCCTGGGTCCGCCTGGGTCCGCCTGGGTCCGCCTGGGTCTTGCAGTTGGTGAAAAGCAACTGCGCCGCCTGGTCTCAGACCTGCGGCCGCCTTGCTCTCGTGAGATTTCCATTGCCCACGTGTGCATGACGTCAGAGCAAGTCGGGATCAAGTCGGACAGAAATCTAACCGGCATGCAACGGGCGCCGATCGCCGGTGATCGATTCTGCGCAGATCTGGCTCATCTCGAACGAGCCTAGTGATTATGTGATGTTGTCCCATAGTGATCATGTGATGTTGTCCCATAGTGATCATGTGATGGTAGACGTCTGTTGTGTGATTCAGTGTAAATGAATGGAAACACCTTAAAATGTCTCCAACCAATCAGATGTGTCCCAGTGTGAAAAACAGGGTGTGATGTCATCACCACAGGTTCTTATTGGCTGTAAAGCCGTTGGATGGAAACACACTTTCACCAAATTTAATCTCAGGAGGTTTTACCAACTCCAGATCATTAGATGGACACAGGGACGGAAACTTAGCTACAGAAAACAAACCTGTGATGAAGATTAGTATTAAGTATTAATATTAATAACCCACCTTTAATGAGGATGGCTACGCAGTGCAACTGTCCGTAATAAGCAGCTTCATGCAGAGCGATCCAGCCTTCGTCATTGGGCTCCGTGAGACTGCTGCACCCCCGACTCACCAAGTCCACCAGAGCAGCAACATCCCCCTCCATAATGACCGTCTGTACAGGACTAAGCTCCCTTAGACATAGTCACACAGATTATTAATATTAGTATATAATATATTCCCCAAAGATCACAACATCTCCCTCCATAATGACTGCCTGCACAGGACTCAGCTCCGTTAAACACAAACACACAATTATTATCATCTATACAGTCTATAAGCAGCTACAATATTATCATCTAAACAAATTAAAATTGAAAGGCTAAAAAAATGACCCAAAAATTTAAAAAGTGACAAAAATAACTAAAAATGTGACCATAAAAAATTGAATAAAACTGACAACAATTTGGAGAAAAGTGTAGAAAAAGAACAACAAAATGTCGAAGGGACTACAACTCGAGACTTCTGAAGACCTTTGAAGGCTCATGCTGAGTCCAATGTGAGTCCAGGATCCTCTGACTAAAGAACAGTGAAAAAAGGGACCAATGTTGAAGAAATCAACAAAAACAAAGAAAAAAAACACTCAAAAACCTTTTTCTTCTGAAAACGTCACAAAATAAATTGGAAAAGTAGCAAAAAATCATCAAAGAAATTGGAAAAAGCGCCAAAAACGTTGGTAGAAAACTAAAACATAATTTTAAAAATTGGCAACTGTTGAAAAAGAAATCCAAAAAAAATCAACAAAATCATTCTTGTTTTAAGTGCTGAAATAGCAACCAAAAAAAATCTGAAAAAGCAACAATAAAACATTGGAAAAAGCGAGAAAAAAATTGTTAAAGAATTGACAAAAATATTTAAAAAACGTCAAAAAAGTTACTAAATAATTGTAATGAATTGACAAAAATGTGGAGGAAAGTGGAGAAAAAGAAAAACAAAATGTTGAAATCTCAACCCCAAAAAAACCCAGCTGCAGGTCGACGGGACCACACCTCGAGGGTTAAATCACTTCTGATCACATTAGAAATCAACATTAAAGTCTGTTGACCTGCTGACACCCTCACCTGCGGAGACCTTTGAAGAGGGCGTTAAATGGGTCACATTTTGGGTTGTCTGGGGATGTGGGGGGGTCAGGGCTGGGGGGGGGGTCAGGTCTGGCGGGGGGGTCTGACAGGCTTCGCTCCACAGCGAGCTGCATCAGCTCGTCGTCTGTCAGCTGGCTGTAGACGCTGTAGTCGCTCAGGTCCTCCATGTCCATCTGGAACACATTCATAGTAACTTACTGTAAAAGTCACTGCGAGTTACTGTAACAGTTACTGCAAGTTAGTGCTATTCTTTACAATAACTTACTGCAACAGTTACTGTGAGTTACTGTAACAGTTACTGGAAGTTACTGTAACAGTTACTGCAAGTTACTGTGATTCTTTAAAATAACTTACACTAACAGTCACTGTGAGTTACTGTAACAGTTACTGCAAGTTATTGTGATTCTTTAAAATAACTTACACTAACAGTCACTGTGAGTTACTGTAACAGTTACTGCAAGTTACTGTGATTCTTTAAAATAACTTACGCTAACAGTCACTGTGAGTTACTGTAACAGTTACTGCAAGTTATTGTGATTCTTTACAATAACTTACTGTAACAGTTACTGCAAGTTACTGTGATTATTTACAATAACTTACTGTAACAGTTACTGCAAGTTACTTTGATTCTTTACAATAACTTACACTAACAGTCACTGTGAGTTACTGTAACAGTTACTGCAAGTTACTGTGATTCTTAACAATAACTTACTGTATATTACAAAACAATTAAACACAAAACAGATTTCTTTACTTTCATTAATTTAAAGCCGTTGGATGGAAACACACTCACACTAGTATTGAGTAAAAGTTGACATATTCCAGTCTGTGATCATCATCAACATCCATTCCTTTAATTTTAGTCTTAATAATAATAACTCAAACATTAGGTATAAATAAACAATATATATAATAATGTTATATAAATTCCAAAAATAACTCAAACTAAAGTCAATAAGTTAATGTTACTTAGTGTATAATTTTATATATTTTATTTATATTATTGATTTTTAATATAAGATCTCTAACTAGTCTCTGATATGATTATATCTCAGAGAGAATCCTTTCCGATTTAATCAAATCTCTTCCTAGATGGAATCAGCTGTTCTGATTGGTTAAGACCTCCCTGCTAAACCAATCAGAATCATATATGAATTCCAACGGCCAATCACAGAGTCGCAACCCTGCTTTAAATAATGGTTTCTCCCTTTGCTATCAGTAAAACTTTTTTTAAATGCTGAAAAACTGACCAAAACATCCAAAAAGGAGACACATTTCTTTTTACAAAATTTACTAAAACACATTTAAAAAAACATCAAAACGTGACAAAAAAATAAGAATAAAATTGACAAAAATGTTTAGAAAAGTATAGAGAAAGAACAAAATGTTTATATCTCAACCCAGAAAAACCCATTTTAAGGTTGACGGGACGACCACTCGAGACTTCTAAAGACCTTTAAAGGTAATGTTGAATCCAATGTGAGTCCAAGATCGTTTACCTAGTTTCCAGCCCCTCAACACGTGTCTAGAGGCTGTTTGGGGACTCAGTCCCACATTAAAGCCCAGTATTCGGTCTCTGGGGTCTCTGCCCCTCAACATGTGTCTGCAGGCTGTTTGGGGGACTCAGTCCCACATTAAAGCCCAGTATTTGGTCTCTGGGGTCTCTGCCCCTCAACATGTGTCTGCAGGCTGTTTGGGGGACTAAGTCCCACATTAAAGCCCAGTATCCGGTCTCTGGGGTCTCTGGTGTCTCTGGGCTCTCTGGGGTCTCGAGGGTCTCAGCCCCTCAACGTGTGTCTGCAGGATGTTTGGGGGACTACGTCCTACATTAAAACCCAGTATCCGGTCTCTGGGGTCTCTGGGGCCTCAGGCCAGCAGCTGTTAAACGTGAGACCAGGAGTAATCCAGGTCAGACCTGGTTCTGGTCTCCGTCCTGCAGCCAAACGCTGACCGAGTGTCTGAATATATCACGAGCACTTTATTTACACACCTCATGTGTCTCAAAGGTCGATGAACTCTATTTTAAAAGAGCTTTGTATAAATAGAATCTGCCGGCTGAGGCCCGTTCATCCTTTCATTCTTTTCATTCATTGATTCTTCCGATACATCTGTTACATTCATTGATTCTTTTACATCCTGTTACATCCCGTTACATCCTGCTACATCCTGTTACATGCCATTACATCCCACTACATCCCGCTACATTCCACTACATCCTACTACATCCTGTTACATCCTGTCACATCCCACTACATCCCGCTATATCGCACTACATCACGTTACATCCTGTTAGATCCCGTTACATCCTGCTACATTCCAGTACATCCTGTTACATCCTGTTACATCCCACTACATCCCGCTACATCCTGCTACATCCCACTACATCCTGTTACATCCTGTTACATCCCACTACATCCTTTTACATCCCACTACATCCCGCTATATCGCAATACATCATGTTACATCCTGGTACATCCTGTTACATCCCGTCACATCCTGCTACATCCCGCTACATCCCACTACATCCCACTACATCCTGTTACATCCTGTTACATCCCACTACATCCCGCTACATCCCACTACATCCTGTTACATCCCACTACATCCTGTTACATCCCACTACATCCCGCTATATCGCACTACATCATGTTACATCCTGCTACATCCTGTTACATCCTGCTATATCCCGCTACATCCTGTTACATCCTGTTACATCCCACTACATCCTGTTACATCCCACTACATCCTGTTACATCCCGCTACATCCCACTACATCCTGGTACATCCCACTACATCCTGCTACATCCCGCTACATCCTGTTACATCCCGTTACATCCTGCAACATCCTGTTACATCCCGCTACATCTCACTACATCCTGTTGCATCCCACTATATCCCGCTACATCCCATTACATTCTGCAACATCCTGTTACATCCTGCTACATCCTGTTACAACCTGCTATATCCTGTTACATCCTGCCACATCCCACTACATCCCGCTACATCCTGTTACATCCCGTTACATCCTGCAACATCCTGTTACATCCTGCTGCATCCTGTTAAATCCTGCTATATCCTGCTACATCCTGTTACATCTCGTTACATCCTGTTACATCCCACTACATCCTGTTACATCCAGTTACATCCTGCTACATCCCACTACATCCCACTACATCCTGTTACATCCTGCTATATCCTGTTACATCCCGTTACATCCTGCAACATCCTGTTACATCCCGCTACATCTCACTACATCCTGTTGCATCCCACAATATCCCGCTACATCCTGTTACATCCTACTATATCCTGCTACATCCCGCTACATCCTGTTACATCCCGTTACATCCTGCAACATCCCACTACATCCCACTACATCCCGCTACATCCTGTTACATCCCGTTACATCCTGCAACAGCCTGTTACATCCTGCTGCATCCTGCTGCATCCTGTTACATCCTGCTATATCCTGTTAGATCCTGCTACATCCTGTTACATCTTGTTACATCCTGTTACATCCTGCTACATCCCACTACATCCCACTACATCCCACTACATCCTGTTACATCCCGCTACATCCTGTTACATCCCACTACATCCTGCTACATCCCACTACATCCCACTACATCCCACTACATCCTGTTACATCCCACTACATCCTGCTACATCCCGCTACATCCTGTTACATCCCGTTACATCCTGCAACATCCTGTTACATCCTGCTACATCCTGTAACATCCTGCAACATCCTGTTACATCCCGCTACATCCTGCTACATCCTGTTACATCCTGCTACATCCTGCTACAACCTGTTACATCCTGTTACATCCCACTACATCCTGTTACATCCTGTTACATCCCACTACATCATGTTACATCCTGTTCCATCCCACTACATCCTGTTACATCCCACTACATCCTGTTACATCCTGCTACATCCTGTTACATCTCGCTACATTCACTTAGCGAGATGTATCTTGTTGCGCTCTGCTGTGATAACAGTAATAGTCCTAATATTAATAACAATAATAATCATAATATAAATAATACAAATAATATTAATCATATCACTGTTAATATTAATTATAATAATAGTAACAAAAATAATAATAGTCCTACCGGAGGGCCCCCCTGTGTCCGGGGGGGTAGTTGTGCAGCCGGAGACGGTCTGCTTGCTTGTGTTCAAAACGTGTGTTGGAGTCCTGTCCTCACCCAGCTCCAGAACCCTGTCTGCCCCCCCAACCCCCACCCCTCAGCCCTGTCAGC
>NW_023269057.1:56922-66688 GCF_013103735.1 Etheostoma cragini
ATTATTATTATTATTATTATTATTATTATTATTATTATTATTATTATTATTATTGTTATTATGCAAATTCCTATCCGGTTCTGGTCCGATCTCATCCCGGTTCAGGTGCAATCCCAGCCCGGTTCTGGTCCAATCTCAGCCGAGTTCCGCCTTCATATTTGTGATGATCCACCAGGTTTTGTAGCCTAAAGAAGTCTGAAGCTTCAGACCTTCTCTGATGTCTGGTTCGGTTCGGCACCGGCTCGGTAACGGTCTCTGATGGTCTGCCTCAGTACTGGCCTCTGATGGCCCGGCTCGGTACCACCCACACGGACCTCTTCTCAGTGAAGCCGGTGTTTTTTTATGCTTTTTACGCTTTACGCAACGCTTCCAGACGACACCGACGCACTCTAGCGCTAAAACCTCAACGCAGTCCGGCGTGACGTCCCGCCGGGCAGAACACCTGGAACCGGGTTTTCTCTGATTCCAAGTGTGTGTTGGTGCGCTGAGTCAAAGCCGAAGTTAAGAAGACATCGTGTCGATTGGTTATAGGTCTGATTTTTCAGGATTTCTAGATTCTTACTCTCATTAAATAGTAAAGACCTTCTTTAATGCGAGTTTTGTACGGAATCTGGACTGACGCACAGATTTCTTCTTTTATTCCATTAATATGTGTTGCCTGCTGTACTGAACATCCACCGAAATGAAAACCGATGTCTTTGATTTACGGTCGCCTCCGGCTTTCATCTTAAACACAGCACTGGACTAACACGTGAGGAATCACGCCTTAAAACGATTGTTTCTTAAACGGAGTCTGGTTTTCGTTGTCAGCTGGTGGTCCCTGACAGCGGCTGGCTGCGGGTCGGTTCCCTGCTTCCACAGCAGCGATCCGGGGTGTATTTCAACAGATGATCGGAGGACGAATAGAAGAATAGACCGTGTGGATTTCTTACGTAGGCTGTTTCTCATTGAATCTCTTACAGATATGTATGTGCAGGTGAGCAAATATGTATAAGGGGTTTGGCGTGACGTCCATACCAGGAACAGCTGATTTTATGTCATATTTAATAATTACTGTGGTGGTTGTACGCCGAAGTAAAGAGAACATCGTGTTTGTTCGTTAACTGTCTGATATTTCAGGATTTCCCTTTGAAAATCTGACAGATTTATGCAGATGAGCGAAAAACCGTAATAATCTGAAAGGAGTTTGGCGTGACGGACGGACAGAGCAGGGGTCTCCCTGGAAACGGTTAGTGACCCCCCTCAGGGATGGTCCGTGCTGAGGTTCTGATCGTGGGACACTTCCGGTGAACAGATGTTCTCCAGTAGCAGAATGATGTTCGGACCAATGGACGACGTGCACGAGCTCGCCTTCATCGAGAGGCCGATCCGCAGGAGCCTCAAGGTGATGATGATGATGAAGATGATGATGAGTCAGTGGGAGGAAGATTCATGAGAGAATCAGAGGGGAGACCCGGGATCTGCGCAGCATGACGCAGTTAGAGAGACACAGAGAGAGAGAGAGAGAGAGAGAGAGAAAAAGAGAGAGAGTGGGAGAGAGACACAGAGAGAGAGAGAGAGAGACAGCGAGACAGAGACAGACACAGAGAGAGATATAGAGACACAGAGAGACACAGAGAGACACAGAGACAGACACAGAGAGACAGAGAGACACAGAGAGACACAGAGAGAGAGAGAATAAATAACAATTAACAGATGATTTACATGAAGATTATAGAGTTAAATATATAAAATATATTATAATCTGATGTTTGTGTGTGTAACTAACTGTGTGTGTGTATATCTGCCTGTGTGTGTGTGTGTTTGTGTAACTGACTGTGTGTGTTTATATCTGCCTGTGTGTGTGTATATCTGCCTGTGTGTGTGTGTGTGTCTAATTGTGTGTGTGTGTGTGTGTGTGTGTGTGTGTGTGTCTGCGGCTGTGTGTGTGTGTGTGTGTATGTGTGTCTGCGGGTGTGTGTGTGTGTCTGCGGGTGTGTGTGCGCGTGTGTGTAAGTGTGTGTGTGTGTGTGTCTGCGGGTGTGTGTGTGTGTGTGTGTGTCTGTGGGTGTGTGTGTGTGTGTGTCTGCGGGTGTGTGTGTGTGTGTTTCAGACGGCAGAGGAGATCGATCAGCTGACTGTTGATGAAGACCTAAACGACATCGAGAGAGCCGTGTACCTGCTCAGGTAAGACCTGGTCCCTGCAACCTGGTCCCGGTGACCTGGTCCCTGTAACCGTTACCTTTAACCCGGGCCCTGTAACCTGGTCCCTGTAACCGTTACCTTTAACCCGGGCCCTGTAACCTGGTCCCTGTAACCTAGTCTCTAGTCTTGTAGATTTATTTCCTGTTGCTGTACTTCCTGTCTCCTGGTGATCAACCTCTTGTCTCCTGGTGATGTACTTCCTGTCACCTGGTGATCTACCTTCTGTCTCCTGGTGATGTACTTCCTGTCTCCTGGTGATGTACTTCCTGTCTCCTGGTGATCTACTTCCTGTCTCCTGGTGATCTACTTCCTGTAGCGTGGGTCAGGAGGTGCAGAGAGCGAGCGTCATCAGTAACCTGCCGATCCTCGTCCGGCAGAATCCGGCTGAGACGTTTCGCCGAGTCGTCCCAAAGGTCCGGGTATGTACCCCTTTCGTCAGCCGTCACAATGGCAACCACAGGTGTGTCCTCCAGGTAACCTGTGACCACAGGTGTGTTACCCAGGTAACCTGTGAACATAGATGTGTCTTTCAGGACAGCAGGTGAGTCCTCCAGGTAAACTCAGACCACAGGTGAGTCCTCCAATAACCTGTGACCACAGGTGTGTCTTCCAGGTAACCTGTGACCACAAGTGTGTGCTCCAGGTACCTGTGACCACAGGTGTGTCCTCTAAGTAACCTGTGACCACAGGTTTGTCCCCCAGGTAAACTGTGACCAAAGGTGAGTGCTCCAGGACCACAGGTGTGTCCTCCAAGTAACCTGTGACCACAGGTAGGTCTTCCAGGTAACCTCGACCACAAGTGTGTCCTCCAAGTAACCTGTGACCACAGGTGAGTCCTCCATGTGCTCTCTGACCACAGCTGTGTCCTCCAGGTAACCGTTGACCACAGGTGTGTTCTCTAGGACCACAAGTGAGTCCTCCACGTACATTGTGAGCACAGATGTGTCCTCCAGGACCACAGGTGTATCCACCAGGTGACCTGTGACCAAAGATGAGTCCTCCAGCTAACCTGTGCTGTCTAACTGACCCAGGAGGTCCTGAGCGGCGCCGGATCAGATGTCCAGGTGGCGGCGGCCACGTCCTTCCTCACCATCCTGCAGGATGACATCATCCTGATCCACACGCACACCTTCAGCATCCTGAAGACCGTCCTACTGCACCTGCACCACCCAGACACGGGTAACATATACTTATATACATATATATATTTATATATATGGGCTGGGCAAGTTAACACGTTATTATTATTTCTTTATTATTGTAAAGTTTGTTGCTCACAGGCTTTGTTAATACTGTAAAGTTGAATTTTCTTATCACCGGAGTACTTCCAGTCTGAAATATCACCTTGACAGTTGATACCAGCCAATCATTCAACGGCACACACAGTGGGCGGGGCTTCAGACTACCTTAGATGCAGCGTGGGGGGGGGTAGAGATAAACAAAGGCAAGAGACGCCAACAAATGCCATAGCGACGTGGATAGCTACTGACTGCAGCCCCATTTTGGGAGCGTAGTGCTCTTGTAGGGTTGTAAGGTACGATGAGCTCTTTAAGATAAGATGGAGCCTGACCATGAAGAGCTTTGTAGGTGAGAAGAAGGATTTTAAATTCTATTCTAGATGTTACAGGAAGCCAATGCAGAGAAGCTAAAACAGGAGAGATGTGATCTCTTTTCCTGGTTCCTGTCAGAACACGTGCTGCGGCGTTCTGGATCAGCTGAAGAGTCTTTATGGACGTCTTCGAGCAGCCTGATAATAAAGAATTGCAGTAATCCAGCCTAGAAGTAACAAATGCATGGACTAGTTTTTCTGCATAATTTCTAGACAGGATATTCCTGATTTTCGCAATATTACGTAAGTGTAAAAAGGCGATCCTTGAAATTTGCTTTATGTGAGAATAAAAGGACATGTCCTGATCAAAGATAACTCCAAGATTCCTCACAGTGGTGCTGGAGGCCAGGGTGGTGCTGGAGGCCAGGGTGATGCTGTAGGCCAGGGTGGTGCTGGAGGCCAGGGTGGTGCTGGAGGCCAGGGTGGTGCTGGAGGCCAGGGTGATGCTGGAGACCAGGGTGGTGCTGGAGGCCAGGGTGGTGCTGGAGGCCAGGGTGGTGCTGGAGGCCAGGGTGGTGCTGGAGGCCAGGGTGATGCCATCCAGAGTAACTATATCTGTGGATAATGCGTCACGGAGGTGCTTGGGTCCGAGAGCAATAACTTCAGTTTTATCTGAGTTTAACATTAGAAAATTACAGGTCATCCAGGTTTTAATATCCTGAAGGCACGTTTGAAGTTTAGCTAACTTATTAGTTTCATCCGGCTTGATCAATAGATATAATTGAGTATCATCTGCATAACATTGAAAGTTTATGGAGTGTTTCCTAATAATACTGCCTAATGGAAGCATATATAAAGTGAACCGGATTGGACCGAGCACAGATCCTTGTGGGACTCCATGACTAACCTTGGCGTGCACAGAGGATTCATCGTTAACATGAACAAACTGAGATCGATCTGATAAATAAGACTTAAACCAGCTTAGAGCAGTCCCTTTGATGCCAATTAAATGTTCCAATCTCTGTAATAAGATATGATGGTCAATGGTATCAAATGCAGCGCTAAGATCTAATAACAGTACAGAGATAAGTCCTTTGTCTGATGCAATTAGGGGGTCATTAGTAATTTTCACAAGTGCTGTCTCTGTGCTATGATGAACTCTAAATCCTGACTGAAAATCCTCAACTAAGCAGAAAATAATATGCAGAAAGTCACACAGCTGTTTGGCATCTGCTTTCTCAAGAATCTTAGAGAGAAATATAAGGTTATGATAAGGATCCTGAGTTTAGAGATAAGTCAGTGCCAGTTAAAGGCAGGTCTTGGTGAATTTTGCTTCTAATAGTTATGATTTTATCATTGAAGAACCTCATAAAGTCGTTACTACTAAGAGCTATGGGAATACTTGGCTCAGTAGAGCTGTGACCTTCCGTTAGCCTGGCTACAGGCTACACTGCTGAAAAGAAACCTGGGGTTGTTCCTATTTTCCTCTATTAATGACGAGTAGTACGCTGCTCTGGCATTATGGAGGGCCTTCCTATACGTTTTAAGACTCTCTTGCCAGAATAAACCATAATTTTCAATTTGTTGGAACGCCAAATCTTCTCAAGTTTCCGCGATATTTGCTTCAATTTGCGAGTTACAGTGTTATACCATGGAGCTAACCGTCTTTGTTTTATTATCTTCTTTTTTAGAGGGGCAACAGAGTCGAGAGTCATTCGTAGCGAGCCTGCTGCACTATCAACAAAATAATCGATTTGGGAGGGACTAATAGCATAGGAGTCCTCCGTTACTTTGTGATTTGGTAATGAGTTAAATGCTAACGGAATCGCATCCTTAAATTTAGCTAAAGAACTATCAGACAGACATCTTGTATAGAAGGTTTTGCCTAATGGCGTGTAGTTCAGCAGTATAAACTCAAAAGTTATCAAACAGTGGTCAGATAAAAAGGGATTCTGTGGGAACACTATTAAATGTTCAAGTTCAACACCATAGAGCAGAACAAGATCAAGGGTGTGATTAAAACGGTGAGTCGGTTTATGAACACTTTGAGAGAAGCCAATAGAATCTAAAAGAGAGATAAACGCAGTGCTAAGGCTATCATTCTCATCATCCACATGAATATTAAAATCACCTACAATAAGAGTCTGGGCCAGGTGCGCAGTACCCTATAACAAATAGAACTGGTTCAGAGTCTGGACCAGGTGCTCGGTACACTATAACAAATGAAACTGGTTCAAAGTGTGGACCAGGGTCTCGGTACACTATAACAAATAGAACTGGTTCAGAGTCTGGACCAGATGCTCGGTACACTATAACAAATAGAACTGGTTCAGAGTGTGGACCAGGTGCTCGGTACACTATAACAAATGAAACTGGTTCATAGTGTGGACCAGGGTCTCGGTACACTATAACAAATAGAACTGGTTCAGAGTCTGATCGGTACACTATAACAAATAGAACTGGTTCAGAGTGTGGACCAGGTGCTCGGGACACTATAACAAATAGAACTGGTTCAGAGTCTGGACCAGGTGCTCGGTACACTATAACAAATAGAACTGGTTCAGAGTCTGGACCAGGTGCTCAATACACTATAACAAATAGAACTGGTTCAGAGTCTGGACCAGGGTCTCGGTACACTATAACAAATAGAACTGGTTCAGTGTGGACCAGGTGCTCGGTACACTATAACAAATAGAACTGGTTCAGAGTCTAAGCCAGGTGCTCGATACACTATAACAAATAGAACTGGTTCAGAGTCTGGGCCAGGTGCTCGATACACTATAACAAATAGAACTGGTTCAGAGTCTGGACCAGGGCCTCGGTACACTATAACAAATAGAACTGGTTGCAGTGATTTCCAACTTGGGTGCGAAAGACTAAGAACAAGACTTTCTAATGAGTTCTAATTCAGTTTAGGTTTAGAGCTGATTAGTAGACTAGAATCAAAGATGGCAGCAACTCCACCTCCTCGGCCTGTGCCTCGAGGAATGTGAGTATTAATATGACTCGGGGGGGTGGATTCATTTAGACTAACATATTCTCCATCACCCAGCCAGGTTTCAGTGAGACAGAATAAATCAATATTAGAATCTGATATTAATTCATTTACTAGTCCACCTTTAGAAGAGAGAGACCTGATGTTTAGGAGTCCACATTTAATTCTCCTATTCTTTTGCACTACTGCACTTGTGGTTTTAATTGTTATGAGGTTTTCATCCACTTCTCCTCCTCTGTTTACCTTTGAGTTAAATAATTTCAATGGTCAGGGGGCAGACACCGTCACTATGGGGTTTTTACTAGGTAACACCTGGAATAAAGGAGCAGAGAAGTCTGTTAGACTGGGACTCTGCCTCCTGGTCCCAACTATGGATTGTCAAGGATCAGGTCCACTAATAAACTTGTCAAGATTTCTAGAAATGAGAGCTGCTCCATCCCAAGTGGGATGAATGCCGTCTCTCCGAATCAGACCAGGTCTTCCCCAGAAAGACTGCCAGTGATCCACAAAGCCCACATCGTTATCTGAACACCACCTCGATAGCCAGCGGCGAAATGACGACATGCGGCTTTACATGTCATCGCTGGTGAGATTTGGCAGTGGTCCAGAGAAAACTACGGTGTCCGACATTGACTTCGCATCTGTACACACCGATTCAACATTAATCTTCGTAACCTCCGATTGCCGTAACCGGGAGTCATTAACGCCAACGTGAATAACAATCTTGCCGTACGTTTATCCTTAGCCAGCAGTTTCAGATAAGACTCAACGTCGCCCGCTCTAGCCCCCGGGATGCACTTAACTATGGCTGCCGGCTTCGCTAACTTCACGTTTCTCAAAATGGAGCTGCCGATAATCAGAGTTGGTTTCTCAGCGGGTGTGTTGCTGAGTGGGGAAAGTCTGTTAGAAACGCTAACAGGCTGGTGGCGGTCCGACGCCTTGGAAAGCTTACAACTAACTCGTCCTCGTCCTCGTCCTCTCACAGTCACCCGGTCACTATGACCTGGTTGCTCAGGAGTTGCCGGGGGACGGCTACCAGAGGCTAACTCGGGCTCAGGCTGGCCCGCGCCGACTACCGGGGGGGGGGGCGGGGTTAGCTACAGTAACTAACGACTGATCTGTCATGGTGCTGATCCGGACTTCTAACTCACTAAGCCTCGCCTCCATGTCTATAAATAAACTACACTTGTTACACATACCATTACCATTAAAGGATGCACAGGAGTAACTAAACATCACACACATCGAGCAAGAGAAAGTAGGAGAGGGGGACGACATGGCTAACTGGTAAGCTAAGGTACGGTAGCATTAGCGTTAGCTACCAAGCGTTCAAAACAACTGTTATTTAAGGAAAGTCACTGAAAGACGTAAAACAAATGCTTATGCCTATGCCCCATTGATGCGAGCTCTAAGTGAAGCAAATGTAGTTTAATGCGAAACACCTTTCTCGAGTTCCAGTCACTTAACCAGATATGACTAACTGCTAAGCTAAAGTCGCTAATAGCGAAGCACGGTAGCGTTAGCTACCAAGCTTTCGAAAGCTGTTATTTAACAAAAGTCACTGAACATGTAAAGAACTGTGAGTGCTTAGGCAGAACTACTATAAGAATACGTGTTTAGCGGACAGTTTGCCGCTGTATTAGCTAGCAAAACTAACAAATTGAACTAGTATTTAGTGAGCAGCAACACGCCACCAACACACATGCACAGGAAACGGAAATGAGTCAGGTACGCTTACCGTAAAAGGGGAAGTTCCAGAGTTGTTTACATATGTGGATATAAATGACGACGGCAGGTACGAGAGTCCCTCAACACGCACCATCACAAGAAGAATACACGAGTTGTAAGAAAAGGAGAGGACTGCAAAAGGGACCACGCTACAACATGTACGCGCGGGACTACTGGACTCACTGGGGACTACTGGACTCACAGGGGACTACTGGACTCACTGGGGACTACTGGACTCACAGGGGACTACTGGACTCACTGGGGACTACTGGACTCACTGGGGACTACTGGACTCACCGGGGACTACTGGACTCACCGGGTAACCAAAATTATCTCGGAGTTCCAGTGCATATACTGATGAAAAGTGTGCGCTTCATTCACGTGCTCTGACTGGAATGAAAACAGAGACATTATGCTGAGACATGCGTGGGACACTTTGTGAAGTTGCACAGCAGTGGGATGTGTCAAATAAAGTCCCCGCAGTTAGGACAGATAGTACGAATAGAGACAAAATCTGATCGCTGCTGCAAGCCTTCTGCCTTCTGATCATGTCCCCTGCTTTGTCTCCAGCGTTCTGTCACAGTCTCTCGGCTTAACAGTGCGTTGGACAGTGTCCCACAGTGTCTCTGCTTAACAGTGCATTGGACAGTGTCCCACAGTGTCTCTGCTTAACAGTGCGTTGGACAGTGTCCCACAGTTTCTTTGCTTAGGCAAGGCAAGGCAGCTTTATTTGTGTAGTACATTTCAGCAACAGGTGTGAGGCACAGGTAGCCAGTGTAAAGACTTCAGAACTGGAGTGATGTGATCCAGTCTCTTGGTCTTAGTGAGGACCCGAGCAGCAGCGTTCTGAATCAGCTGCAGCTGTCTGATAGATTTTTTAGTGAGACCTGTAAAGACCCCGTTACAGTAGTCAAGTCTACTGAAGATGAAAGCATGGACAAGTTTTTCCAAATCCTGTTGACACATGAGTCCTTTAACCCTTGATATATTCTTAAGGTGATAATAGGCGGACTTTGTAATTGTCTTAATGTGGCTGTTAAAATTCAGGTCTGAGTCCATGACTGCACCAAGATTTCTGGCTTTGCTTGTTGTTTTTAACATTGTTGTTTGAAGCTGAGCGCAGACTTTTAATCGTTCCTCTTTTGCTCCAAAAACAACCACCTCAGTTTTTCCTTCATTTAGTTTCAGAAAGTTCTGGCACATCCAGCTATTAATTTGTTCGATGTACTTAATCAGTTTTTGTATTGGACTATAGTCCCCTGGCGATAAGGTTATGTAAATTTGTGTGTCATCCGCATAACTATGGTAAC
>NW_023269057.1:66788-71079 GCF_013103735.1 Etheostoma cragini
GCCAGAAAGGCCAACCCAGTTTTCCAATCGGTCTAGTAATATGTCATGGTCGACCGTGTCAAATGCAGCACTGAGATCTAGTAATACTAAGACTGAAATTTTGCCACTATCTGTAATAAGGTGGATGTCATTAAAGACTTTGACAAGAGCCGTCTCAGTGCTGTGGTGTGGTCAGAAACCAGACTGAAAGGTATCAAAACTGTTGTTTAGTGAAAAGAAATGGGTGAGTTGTTGAAAAAACGCTTTTTCAATGATTTTACTTAAAAACGGAAGGTTTGATATTGGCCTATAGTTGCTCATTAGTGATGTGTCTAGATTGTTCTTTTTTAAGAGTGGCTAGATCACTGCAGTTTTCAGGGCATTGTTTTGACATTGGTGATGTGTGTGTGTGTGTGTGTGGGTGGGTGTGTGTGTTTCTCTGTGTGTGTGTGTGTGTGTTTCTCTGTGTGTGTATGTGTGTGTTTCTCTGTGTGTGTGTGTGTGTGTGTGTGTGTGTGTGTGTGTGTGTGTGTGTGTGTGTGTGTGTGTGTGTGTAGTAGTCAGCAGTGCCTGGTTGGAGACTCTCCTCTGTTCCATCAGCGCGTTGCCCAAAGAGACCATCAAACAGGAGGTATAGTACACAGGAAGTACTGGTATATTATACAGGAAGTACTGCATTAGTACACAGGTATAACTGCGATTGCACACATGAAGTACTGCAATAGTACACAGGAAGTACTGCAATATTACACAGGGAGTACTGCGATTGTATACAGGAAGTACTGGGATAGTATACTAGAAGTACTGGGATCATTACACAGTTCACGTCTGTCTGACTCTCTGTCTGCCTGTCTATCTGTCTGTCTGTCTGTCTCTCTGTCTTTCTCTCTGTCTGTGTGTCTATCTGTCTGTCGGCCTGTCTGCCTGTCTGTCTGTCTGCCTCTCTGTCTGCCTGTCTGTCTGTCTGCCTGTCTGTCTTCAGGTGCTGAACCCTCTTCTCTACCAGTCCCAGCTGTCTCACTCTCTTCAGGCTCGTCTGGCCAGCTGTCGGATTTTGGGGAAAGTTGCCTGCAAGTTCGACTCCCACATGTAAACTACCATTCTTTATGTTAAGCTAAGCTAGCATTGATACTGCACCATTTTTCATGCTAAGCTGAGCTTGCTGTTGTACTGCACCATTCTTTATGCTAAGCTAAGCTAGCTGTCAGATGTCACCATTCTTTATGCTAACTAAGCTAGCTGTCATACTGCACCATTCTTTATGCTAAGCTAAGCTAGCTGTCATACTACACCAGACAGGATCACCTATACCGAGACCAATATCGAGAGGTGTTGAGACCAAGTCTTTGAGGGGTTGAGACCTAGACTTTGAGGAGTTGAGACTGACACTTTGAGGGGATGAGACCAAGACTTTGAGGGGTTAAGACTAAACTTTGAGGGGTTGAGATGGAGTCCAGAACGAGACTTTGAGGGGTTGAGACCGAGACTTTGAGGGGTGGAGACCAAGTCTTTGAGAGGTTTAGGCCGAGACCTTGAGGGGTTGAGAACGACTATTTGAGGGGTTTTGACCGAGACCTTGAGGGGTTGAGACCGAGTCTTTGAGGGGTTGAGACAGAGACAAGACCAAGACCACACCAGACCGGTAGAGCTTCTTCTTCTGTGTCCTACATTTCCTTTGTTGGGAGTCCGCGTTAAGGGTCTGGGATAAGTGATTAACAGAAATCAATTTAGACATTAATCACGTTATTGGTTGTGTTTGTCATGTTCCTCATACCCTGGTTGGTTGAACTAGTTGATAACCAGACTGGACTTGTTGATCTGGACTAGTAGTGCCTGTCTGGGGAGTCCTGGACCTGGTCTGACACTGTTTCCTGTGTGTCAGAGTGAAGACAGAGCTGTTGCCGTTGGCTCGGTCGTTGTGCCAGGACCAGGACCTGGAGGTCCGAGCCTGCATGTGCCGTCAGCTGGAGAGCATCGCCAGAGCCGGCGGGTAATCTTTACCATAACATGCCAGACACTAACCATAACTTACAGGACACTAACCATAACATGCTGGACACTAACCTTAACCTACCAGACACTAACCATAACTTACCAGACACTAACCATATCATGCCAGACACTAACCATAACCTACCAGACACTAACCATAACCTACCAGACACTAACCATAACCTACCAGACACTAACCATAACCTACCAGACACTAACCATAACTTACCAGACACCAACCATAACCTGCCAGACACCAACCATAACCATAACCTGCCAGACACTAACCATAACCTAACCATACCGGTTACCATAGCGATGTGTCTTTGTCCCTTCAGGGTGGACACCACCCGCACGGAGCTGCTCGGTGATCTGGTGGAGTTAGCCGGAGACGATGAGACCAGCGTCCGTCTCGCCGCCTTTGACACCGTCATCAACCTGCTGGAGATGATGGACGGCGGTAAGTTGCCCGGCAACGCCGTCACCCTGCAACGCTGTTTCCTAAATGCTGTTCAGAGCAAAGATTTGTGTTAAAACAATATTAAATTCAAGATTCATGATTCAAGATTTCTTTATTGTCGTACAATTACGTGCAAAGTTCACAAAAATACAGCACAGAGACACTTAAATCAAATTAAATTAAATTAAAAACACAGTGGAAAAGTTGAGGTGAATATATATTAAATATATATAAATATATATTGGATATATATTAATAATAATAATATATATTACATATAAATAAATGCTTATATGGGTGTTTGAGCTTGAAAGCTTCCATTTCCATCAATAATATTATTTTTTCATTCCAAGTATTTACTTATATTATGGTTAGACTCAATTTCATCGTTACTATGGTTACTTACTTTGAGAGACAAGAGAAACAAAAATACCAGATAAGGAGGAACAGAAATAAAGCTAAACATCTAAACCATAACAGTTATACCCAATGTCATCGGTACTATGGTTACTTCCATTTGCTATATTATTTATTATGAGGGGCTTTGGTCTCGTTGTGAATCTTTAGTCTGAATTGGGGTTTTTGACCGTGGAGTTAATGAACAGAAACAGATCATGGACTTCCTCCTCGCTCTCAGACGACAGACTCCACGTCGTGGTTCCCATGGTGATGGCGGCGTGCGAGGTGTCGTTGCAGGAGGACGAAGCCGTCGTGGTGTCGCTGTCGTTCCAGTTTGGGAAGCTTTGCACCGGACTGGCAGGTGAGACGCGGCACTGACATCACACCATGGGGACAGTAGATACCATGAAACTAAATTAATAACAAATTTAGAACATGTTATACATAGTGTTTATAAATAATATGTAAACATCCCGTTAGAGAGGAGCTGATCTGGGGGGCGGGGGGGGGGGGGGGGGGGGGGGGGGGGGGGGGGGGGGGGGGGGGGGGGGGGCTCTGTGTTTCAGGCTGATGATCTAACATGTTCTTTATAGAACATGCTAATTAGAGAGGAGCTGATCTGGGGGGGGGGGGCTCTGTGTTTCAGGCTGCTTGTCCGAGGAGCAGAGGACCCGGTTGCTCCAGAGGTTTAAGGCTTTGTGTGTCGCCGGTCTGCAGACGGAACGAAACCAGACTGACGGCAAGGAGGCCACGCTGATCCGCTGCAACTGCTGCTACAACCTGCCGGTACACACACACACACACACACACACACACACACACACACACACACACACACAGAAATCAGACTGGACTTTAACCATCTCTCTCGCTCTTTTTCTCTCTCTCCAGGCCATGGTGATGTTTGCAGACTCAGCTCACTTCCTGTCCGAGGTCTACCCATCCTTCTCTAGTCTTTGCTGTGACCCGGAGGTCAGCGTTCGCCGGAGCGCTGCAGCAGGTTTCCACCAGGTACATACAACATCTACGGTGTGTTCAGGTGCATCCTGGTCTTACAGGGAGGTGTGTTCAGGTGCATCATGTTCTTACAGGGAGGTGTGTTCAGGTGCATCCTGGTCTTACAGGGGGATGTGTTCAGGTGCATCCTGGTCTTACAGGGAGGTGTGTTCAGATGCATCCTGGTCTTACATGGAGGTGTGTTCAGGTGCATCCTGGTCTTACAGGGAGGTGTGTTCAGATGCATCCTGGTCTTACATGGAGGTGTGTTCAGGTGCATTCTGGTCTTACATGGAGGTGTGTTCAGGCGCATCCTGGGCATGCTGGTCTTGCAGAGAGGTGTGTTATAGTATTACATACTATAATACATATACATACTGTATATATATTTTAAATATCTATATATTATCTATAAATATCTATAAATCTATATATTTATAATTATTTATATATATATATATATAT
>NW_023269057.1:71179-82655 GCF_013103735.1 Etheostoma cragini
ACACAGGACACACAACACACACAGAACACAGGACACACACAGGACACACAACACACAAAGGAAACACACAGGACATGCCACACACACAGGAAACACAACACACAGGACACAGGACACACACAGGATACACAACACACACAGGACACACACAGGACACACAAAACACACAGCACACACAACACACAGGACACGCAACACACACAGGACACACAAAATCCACAGGACACGCAATACAGACAGAACACACACAGAACACAAAACACAAAGGACACACACATAACACACAACAAACACAGGACATACACAGGATATGCAACACACACAGGACACACACAGGACAGACAACACACACAGTACACACACAGAACACGCAACACACACAGGACACACACAGGACATGCAACACACACACAGGACACACAACACACAGGACAGGACACACAACACACACAGGACACACACAGGACATGTAACACACACAGGACATGCAACACACACAGGACACACAACACACAGGACAGGACACACAACACACACAGGACATGCAACACACAGGAAACACACACGACACACAACACACATATATATATATTTATATAAACTGTATATACATGTATACACATTCACTCTAATGGGGGGGTGTTGTTGCAGAAGGTGCTGCCGGTCCAGAAGGAGGCAGCTCGGACCTTCTGCACGTTCCTGCGTTACAACCGTAAACAGGAGCAGCGCCAGGAGATGATGGAGCAGCTGATCCAAGGTCAGTGTGGGGGGGGGGCAGGCAGTCCAGAGGGAGTCGCTGGTTCAATTCCCTGTACAGACCAAAGTATGGTGGGGGACTCTCCATTAGTGCATGTGTAGGACCTGAGCATGTGCCCCTCCCCACACTCTGACATTGCTCCATTAGACCCCCCAGCACTACTGCTGAGCTACTGGAACCACCTCAGGTTCCTGTAGCCCCCCCCCCCCCCCCCCCCCCCCCCCCCCCCCCCCCCCCCCCCCCAAGCCTCTTCCCCCCCAGCAATGACGGGTCTCCTGTTGCAGGGCTGGCTCAGGGCCGGAGCTACTGGAACCGCCTCAGGTTCTTGGACGTTTGTGAGACAGCGATCGAGATCTTCTCTAGGAAATACTTCAACAAACACTTCCTCGTCCCAGCGCTGGACCTGGTCCAGGACCCCGTTGCCAACGTCAGGTAACTGTGGGGGGGTTAAATATTACCTGCATCCATCCATCCATCTTCACCCTCTTATCCGGTATCGGGTCTCGGGTGAGCAGCTCCAGTCGGAGACCCCAAATTTCCCTTTCCTGAGCCACTTTAACCAGCTCCGACTGGGGGGTCCCGAGGTGTTCCCAGGCCAGGTTGTAGAACTAATCCCTCTACCTGTCTCCCTGTGTACCTGCCTGTTTGTCTCCCTCTGTCTGCCTGTCTGTCTGCCTGTCTGTCTCCCTGTCTCTCTGTGTACCTGCCTGTCTGTCTCTCTCCCTGTCTGTCTCCTTGTCTGTCTGCCTGTCTGTCTCCCTGTCTCTCTGTGTACCTGCCTGTCTGTCTCTCTCCCTGTCTGTCTCCCTGTCTGTCTCCCTGTCTGTCTGCCTGTCTGTCTCCCTGTCTCTCTGTGTACCTGCCTGTCTGTCTGTCTCCCTGTCTGTCTCCCTGTCTGTCTGCCAGGTATAAGCTGTGCCAGATGTTGCCCAGACTGCGGTCGTTGCTCCGTCTCCCGACCGACAAACAGCTGCTGCAGAAACTCGACGTCTGCGTCCAAAAGCTTCTCTGGAGAGAGAAGGACAAAGACGTGGTGGCCGCCATCCGCAAGGTAACAATAATAATATATGTTAATATGTATATATATATATATATATATATTACAAAAAATAACATCAGCTGTGTAGTAATAATGGCGTTGTGTTCTGTTTCGGTTTTTCAGACGGTTTTGGAACTCGACAAACTGGACATCACAGAGCCTGTAAGGACATTTCATTAAGGAGTAATAAACACTTAATTATTATATTATAAATACAGTTTATATGTATTATATGTATAAAATAATAGACTATATTAGTTTCCTGTAACCTCCACCTTAGGAAGTCTCTCTACTGTTGTCTCTCTACAGTTGTCTCTCTACTGATGTCTCTCTACTGCTGTCTCTCTACTGCTGTCCCTCTACCGTTGTCTCTCTAGTTTTGTCTCTCTACTGATGTCTCTCTACTGCTGTCTCTCTACTGCTGTCCCTCTACTGTTGTCTCTCTAGTTTTGTCTCTCTACTGTTGTCTCTCTAATGTTGTCTCTCTACTGCTGTCTCTCTACATACTACTCTCTACTTTTGTCTCTCTACTTTGTCTCTCTGCTGTTGTCTCTCTACTATTGTCTCTACATACTGCTCTCTACTGTTGTCTCTCTACTGTTAGTGTCTAACGTCTGTGTGTTGTGTCTCTCTAGTTTCACAAGAGACAGGAGAGAGACCTCCTGGACCAGAAGAAGGAGAAGGAGGAGACTCTGCTGCTGGAGATGGTGAGTCTGGTGCTGACGGATCATCTTCAGTCTGAACCACTTCCTGTTGTGTGTTAACGCCATGTCCTCTGCGTGTCCTCTGCGTGTCCACTGTTTGTCCTCTGTGTGTCCTCTGTGCGTCCTCTGTCCTCAGGAACAGCTGGAGCGTCAGCAGAGTGACGGGAAACTCAGCTCTGAGAAACACCCAGAGAGACGACGTAAGGTTCACATGGTCAGGTGGAGGACGTTAGGTTACCGTGTGTGGGGGGGAGAGCCGGGACAGTTGAAACACGTTTTAATTAGACGTAATTTACAAAGCGATCGAATCACACTGAAAGATATAATGTTGTCAGTAGCAACCTACACGCGTCATCTGTCAGAGACAGCTGCATTTTCAGCTTTGAACAAAACCGTTCAGGAGTTATTACAACAGGGGGGGACGGGCATCATGTTTCATCTGTCCCTCCTGGACGGGACGAATGAAACAGCATGGGGGGGGACGAATGAAACATACAGTTTAAGCCATGTAAACTTCCCACAACTTTACTATTCTACTATACAGTATATCATGGACTATAGTACTAGACTATAGTACTATAGTCTATATACTAGTCTATAGACTATAGAACTATGGTACTATGACTATAGTCTATAGTACTATGACTTTGACTATGGTCTATAGCTGATATACAGGGACGCTGGGGGAACCCGTCCAATCAGCTGACTGGATCCTTTGAGGAATTCCTCTGCTTTAAAGACATGTAAAGGAAAAGATCCGGACTGACTCAGTGAAACCTGGTCTCTCTGGTTCCATGAATATAAAAGCATGAGTTTCCTTAAACAAGACAAGTGCTGTTGAAGCACTCAGCGTTCCTGTTGGCTGAAGTTCAGGAGGAGTGTTTTCTGTTAGGGTTTCAGCCTGGAGGGGGGGGGGGGGAGGGTTCATCTGAACAGTTGCATTGCTGGTCAGAGATTGTGTCTCTGCTTCGTCGTCCAGTCTGTAAACCGTCTGTCTTTGACAGGAAGAGACAGTAAGACCAGTCTGTCTGCAACCAAGTCCATGTCTGTGTCCTCGGCCGGACCCACCTTGTCCTCCGGTAAGACCAAAGTACAAGGGACGAAAAGCTGCTGTTGTGTTTGTAGACTTCAAAGTTAAAGTTTACTTTACTATCCCACAAAGGGAAATGTACGTGGTCTTACACGTCTCCTCAAAAGAAAAGACATAACACTTATTGGTTCTCTTAAAAAGAAGTATGGACAAAACCGGACACAACACACACAGATAACACAAACTTCTGACAAACAACAAAAACTACAATACAAATAGATCAGAGTCCAAGTCTCTGAGAGTCCAAGTCTCTGGGTTAGAGTCCAAGTCTCTGAGAGTCCAAGTCTCTGAGTTGCAACGCTAGTCCCAGTCTCTGCTATTTTTACTCTGAAACTGAATATCTTTGTTTCAGAGGCGTACCATGATGATGATGATGATGATGATGATCTTCTTACAGGTAGAGAGATGAGGAAGGCTAAACTGTCCCGGAGTCGATCTCTCAGCAGTCAGCCGACAACGTCCAAAGCTGCCAACTCAGACAGACCTCTGTAAGAACCACCAGCCGTCACTTTAACCACCCTTTAACGTTTAAAGGAGACCTGTCATTTAATGTTTTCAGATTCATACTTGCAACATTACACGTTTAAATGTTAAAAAAACACAATTTTCTCATCCTGCCCATAGTCCAATTTAGTCTGTCTGCAACGGAGAAGGACTGCGTACCGTGAAATATCACCTTGAACTGCTTCAAATCCGAACACTACCCGACCGGATGTGTTTCAGCAGCAATGCAACCCGGAACTGGGGAGGAATTAACTTTTAAGATTACAGCTTGGCTCAAGAGTTCTTAATCTTCTGATTTCTGGCTCTGTTTCAGGAAAGTGAAAGAACTGAGCAGCATGTCTGGACCTGGGAAGTCCTCCGTGTTATCAGGTAAAGGTACCTCCTCCTTACAGACTGATCCATGTTATCAGGTAAAGGTACCTCCTCCTTACAGACTGATCCATGTTATCTGAAAACTCCCCCGGAGTCATGTGTTCTATGAGGACAAATTTTCTGCTACCACTAGGGGCGCTACCCACTATTGGAAATAATACTTTCAAAACGTATTCTTTTACAGACTACATACCCAAAAATGTAATTAGTAAGGTATTCTGAATACTTGGATTACTTCCACATTGGGTTTTACACATTTTCTAAGTGTAGGAATGCGGCCATAATTATTATTTATTTATTTGATTAGGACAATACTCATTAATCAACATTTCTGTAAATGCGCCAGTGTTAGCCTATTCCTACCCAGCATGCATGTCTTTATGGTGGGAAGAAACCGGAGCCCCCGGAGGAAACCCATGCAAACATTACACAGAAAGGCCCGGAAACACCTGGATTTGAACCCAGAAGTTCTCAGAGGGTTTGGAGGGGGGGTTGCATATTTAACAGTCTTCACTTGTTTTATAGATGACTCCTTAAGGACCGCCCACTTCTCTCTGGTGACCCAGTCCTCCTCCTCCATGCCAGTTCTGATCCGTAGCAACACCACCAGCCTCCTGGACAGGGCTGGTACCCTGGACCACAGAACCAGTACCCTGGATCAGAGAGATCATAGAACCAGTAACATGGACCACAGGAACAATCTAATGGAGCAGAGAACAGGTAACATGGACCAGAGAACCAGTACTATTGACCAGAGAGACCACAGGCCCAGTTCTTTGGACCAGAGAGACCACAGGCCCAGTACGTTAGACCAGAGAGACCACAGCCTGAGTGTGTTGGACCAGAGAGACCCCAGAACCAGTACGTTGGACCACAGAGACCACAGAACAAGTACGTTGGACCAGAGAGACCACAGACCAAGCTCTTTGGACCAGAGAGACCACAGGCCGAGTACGTTAGACCAGAGAGACCCCAGGCCGAGTTCTTTGGACCAGAGAGACAACAGACCAAGTTCTTTGGACCAGAGAGACCACAGAACAAGTACGTTAGACCAGAGAGACCCCAGAACTTTGGACCGGCGCAGTAAAACGATGGAGAGAGGCTGCATGGTGAAGGACGGCCAGTCCAGAAAGATGTTGGTGTGAGTTTTTACTGAAATGTTCCAATAGTAGAACCAGTTTTAGAAATGGGCCAGATCTCAATTGTATTGAGTACCAGGACTTGGGATTTTTATTTAAATGAGTACCCTTACTTCTAAATGTTAATAACCATATTATTTATGAGCTAATGATCTTGATTTTTGCCTTTTTACACTGCACTTAGCCACAGCTATGAAAGCATTCATAAGGGCACATTCCATGTGTGGAAATCGAACCATGTCCAGACCCTCTTCCACAGCGCTGCGCAAGAAGGTCTGGCTAGTCCATACAGCGTTCCAGAATGGGAGAAAAACCTGCTCTGGTTTATTGGCATTTCTTTAAACCAATCACAATTGTCATGGGCCACCGTGCTGTTGCTAAATAGTCTCAGGAAGGAACTGGTATTGGTGGAACAATGTGCATGTAGGGAGGCAATTTCTGGAACAACATTAGTGTTTCACAAACCTTTAACATCAGGCTCTAGGTTCCTCCGTTATTGCCCCCTTTAAATCAAGTAGCATAGCTGCTCTGCTACAGACACTTCACACAGGAGGCGGGTTTCTTCTAAACCCTGGTATGGTAGTCGGGTCAAATTAGTTATTTCAATTTGGCCCATTTCAAATTTTTACAAGAAGTGTAAATGGTACAAGTTACATTTTTCTAGCTGAAAAACAACGGCCTTTCCTTATATTTTGTGATAAACATGTATTCCTGCGTCCATTCAGAAAGTTATTCTGGATATGACCATAATAATGATAACACATTTTTAACATAAATTATAACCTTATGACAAAATTAACGCAACCTGGGGTGTCTTTGGTCATATCTTTACAATGTTGAGTTTAATGTTTTAATTAATTAATGACCAAATCCATAAAACATTAGGTGTCCGTGAACAGCAAGAAAAATCCAAAACACTGGCAACAACACAAATTACACTGGGTAACAAGGGAACAAGAGGCAAGAGACACCAGGGCTGGAGACAGGTGGAAGACATCAAGTAATCACAGGAAAGTAAAACTGAAGACAAGACAGCACAGAAAACCAGACTATCAAAATAAAACAGGAAACATAACATACAGACACAGAAACCAGACTATCAAAATAAAACAGGAAACATAACATACAGACACAGAAACCAGACTATCACTAGACGGAGCCATACTGTCTAGATCATACCACTAGACTGTATATTCTGTCTAGATCATACCACTAGACTGTATAT
Organism: Etheostoma cragini; assembly: GCF_013103735.1. NCBI lineage: Eukaryota > Metazoa > Chordata > Actinopteri > Perciformes > Percidae > Etheostoma > Etheostoma cragini. The sequence continues at coordinate 78,010 of NW_023269057.1, forward strand.
TCTGTCTAGATCATACCACTAGACTGTATATTCTGTCTAGATCGTACCACTAGACTGTATATTCTGTCTAGATCATACCACTAGACTGTATATATTGTCTAGATCGTACCACTAGACTGTATATTCTGTCTAGATCATACCACTAGACTGTATATATTGTCTAGATCGTACCACTAGACTGTATATACTGTCTAGAATCTAGATCACTGACATTTATCTAACTTTAGTGGTTAATTACAGATAGAAACATGTTTTTAGCCCTCTGAACGGTGATTGTAACATCTGATTGATTTTAACGGAGACTGGGGTTTTCATATCTTTGAACTCTACCTCTTCTAAATATTGTTTTTGCGACCTGACTTCAGTGATTTAAATGATTTCAGTGCCGTTTATTTTTCGTTCTACAGAAACAGGAAGTCAAACTCATTCAGCGTCCAGTCGGGGCGAGACTGAAGACAATGATGTCATGATACTTCCACCCAGCCATTAGCCAATCAGCATTCAGGGTTCATGAGTCAATGGACTACAGAACACTACCCAGAATGCCACACGACACCATCTTTCCCTTCGGACAGAAAAGTCCGACATCTCTTTTGCTTTCTGAGCCCTGTTTAATTACATGATCTCATCCTGTCATCTGATTGGTTCAGTAAACTTCACACAAACAAGCTTTCTGTGTGTTTTTAATCTGTATTGTGATGTCACGGTGATGTTTGATAACATAATGTGTCTGAGAGATGACAGGCAGACAAGTTCACATTGGAGTGTTTAATGTTTTACACATACATGTTTAAATATTAGTACAGGAAGTGTTTTTACATACAGCACACATGCAATGATAGCTAATGATACGTTCTCTGTCAACCAGTTAAATCAGTTACTCCGTCTCCTACTCGGAGAACCATAGTTACATCAGTGACTCTGTCTCCAACTCAGAGAACCACAGTTACATCAGTGACTCTGTCTCCAACTCAGAGAACCACAGTTACATCAGTGACCTAAACACATAGGGTGAAAACACAAAACATATTGTTTTTTGAAAATGAAAAAGAAACCATGGAAACCTATTCTGGTACAACCTCAAAATACAATTATGAATCTGATGAAATTGAGCAGAATATGGGCCCTGTAATAAGCAAAATTTGGGCCCTGTAATAAGCAAAATTTGGGCCCTGTAAAGAGCAGAATGTGGGCCCCTTAACACGTTTGCGGCGTAGCTCTACTTCAGGTTGTGAAATAAGGTAGCGACAGCAGTAACCATGGTAACGCTGGACCGATGCAGAACTAAAGAAACTTAATTTGGACAGATAAAAAACGGCAATAACCACGAGTTAACTACGGCCAACCATGCAAATAGTCTGCAATGAGATATCTGAAACTGGACGCGTTGGGTTTATCTCCCGGCCCATCGGGGGTCTGGAGCCTCGGGTTGGGAACCCTCCATGTTATTTGCTAGAGGGGTCGATGACCCGGCCCATGGCCAGCACGGCGCGGCTCGCCACCTCGTACATAATAAAGAGGAAGGGTCTGTTCACCGTCAGGCGGGGGGGGAGAGTGGAGAAACCGCCAGCGTCGCCGCCCGCTGTGATGTCATCGTTCTCTGCCACCGATACCAGAGACTTGTGATGAAACTAGAAAACCAAAACACGGTTAAAGATCAGGAAACCGCCATAAAAACACTGCTTTGTCCGACAGAAACGTCCTTTTTCAACAAGACCAGCAGATACTCACTTACATTTCTGGCAAAATTTAACAATTCGGCCCCTTTTTCAAACTTAAAAAAAAAAGGGGGGGGGGGGGGGGGGGGGGGGGGGGCGATCCCTTCATATGAAATAATCTGGGCTCTGCTCCTTTCTATCAAAGGGGGGGGGGGGCTCATGTCCAATGGGCCTAACATCTCTCTCACCTGATTTAGTTTGAGTCCTTCGGCTCCGGCCATGTTGCTGAGGTCAGCGTCATCCTGAAACACCTGAGTGATGTCCAGAGTCTGCAGGACGTCCCGCAGAGAGTAGGAACGCTCCAACAGGAAGCGAGGAAGCTGCACCTCCAGCTTCCTGTTTACAAATTAAAAAAGCAGAAAACAAGTTTCAAAATACATTTAATTTCATTCATTTAACTATTATATCATATCATATCATATTATATTATCAAAAACTGCAAAAAGGTGTGACGGGGTCCAGGCTGCGAAAGCAGAACCCAAAGCCCGACGGCAGGAATTATCGCACTATATGCAAGCAATTCCTAATTTGGCTGAAATATCCGGATGTTCTTGTTTGATGGCTAGCTACAAAATGTGTTTGGAGCTGATAATGGGACCCCCTTTGACTTGGACCCCATACTAGGGAAGCTGGTACTGGGACCCCCTTGGGCCCTTGGTGTCTCACGTCTTCTTGAGCTGCCTGATCCAGGCCTGGATCTTTTCTCCGGTCACTTCCTCTTCCACCGCGGTGATGTCCACGTCCTCGTCCGGCAGGACCACCAACATGGCCGCTCCGCCTGCCATCGGCAGCTTCAGCACGCCGGCCTTCAGTGAGCGGTCATACGCCAGGAAGTACTTATCGGCCCGGAACATCATGGGAACCATGACAACGTGATACTTTCCCACGTAGAAACGCTCGTCCAGAGTGAGGGACGAGTTAAAGGACGGACTGAACCGCACTGCAGGGGACACAAATACAATCAAACTTTATCCGTACAGACAGAAGAGATACAGGACAGACTAATAAAATGGTATGGCCCCCCTGTGACAGATGCTAGTTACCCTCGTATGGCCCCCCTGTGACCCACTGGGGACAGATGCTAGTAACCCTAGTATGGCCCCCCGTGACCCCTTGACAGGTGTTAGATACCCTGTTGTGGCCCCCCTGTGGCCCCCCAGGACAGATGCTAGTTACCCTGGAATGGACCCCCTGTAACCCCCCAGGACAGATGCTTCTTACCCTGGTATGCCCCCCCCCATGGCCCCCCGGGACGGATGCTAGATACCCTGGTATGGCCACCCCGTGGCCCCCCAGGACAGATGCTAGGTACCCTGGTATGGCCACCCCGTGGCCCCCCAGGACAGATGCTAGGTACCGTTGTATGCGGCAGCGGTGGCGAGCAGCAGCTGGGTCTGGGGCTCTGGGCTGCGCACCAGTTCCTGGACCTGATCTCCGGTCACCTCCTGCGCCCACAGGTTGATGGTGTCTGCGGCCTCCGGCGGCGCCGTATACGCCAGGTTCGTAATGCTGCCGCTGAACTTCATCTTCAGCAGGTCCAGGTAGGACGGAGACACCTGGACGCTTTGTGCCGGAAACATGGCCACGCCTTGCTTCAGGTACATGGCGGCGCTGCCCTGCTGCACGCCGGCGCTCAGAGTCTGGAACCGATCTGGGAACAGGAACCGCAGTTATGGTTTATATCAAACATAGACCTGAACTAGACCAAGCCCACCACAACCAGCCGGACACCACCCGTCCTGGAACTAGCCCAGCAAACGGTCTGAACCCTTACAGTCTGACCTCTGACAGTCTGACCCCAACTCACCTGGCAGTCTGACCTACCTGGCAGTCTGACCTCTGACCCACCTGGCAGTGTGTTTGGCCCCTGACCCACCTGGCAGCGTCTCCGGGTCCAGTCCGGTGAGACTGAGTCCCTGCAGCAGCTGGTCCCGGGTCGCACCCCTGGCGGCGCTGAGCAGCGCCAGCAGCGCACCCGACAGCGTGAACGTCGACAGGAAGACGTTGTCGTCGGTCCGGCTGCAGACGGCTCGGTACAGCCTGGCGCCCATGTCTGCGTTCCTATTGGTCAGATCATCCAAGGAGGGGTCGGCGGGCTCGGAGGACGCCAGAGTCAGCAGGAGCAGGCCGACCAATGACAGAACAGCAGGGGGAGGCATGGTCACAGCGCCTTCTGCCGGGCCACAAAATTATTATTCCCAAGAATTAGAGACTAACGAACAGAGATGATTAAGGACATGAAGACTTCTAATTTATGTTTATTATATTGTATGAATTTGCAAATGAGGTGTTATCAAAGGCCTATCAAAACGTTATCTACACACACAAGACTGAATGTAATATACACTACATAAATATGTATGTGTATACATACAAATATATACATACAAATACACACTGTACATACATATAACATATATATATACACATATACAGTATATATACTGTACGTAGACATACATACATTTATACATATATAGATATACTGTATACATACAGATGTATATACAGATGTGCTCAAATTTGTTGGTACCCTTACAGCTCATTGAAATAATGCTTCATTCCTCCTGAAAAGTGATGAAATTAAAAGCTATTTTATCATGTATACTTGCATGCCTTTGGTATGTCATAGAATAAAGTAAAGAAGCTGTGAAAAGAGATGAATTATTGCTTATTCTACAAAGATATTCTAAAATGGCCTGGACACATTTGTTGGTACCCCTTGGAAAAGATAATAAATAATTGGATTATAGTGATATTTCAAACTAATTAGTTTCTCTAATTAGTATCACACATGTCTCCAATCTTGTAATCAGTCATTCAGCCTACTTAAATGGAGAAAAGTAGTCACTGTGCTGTTTGGTATCCTTGTGTGCACCACACTGAACATGGACCAGAGAAAGCAAAGGAGAGAGTTGTCTGAGGAGA
>NW_023269057.1:85869-86893 GCF_013103735.1 Etheostoma cragini
ACTGAAATACTCACTGACTCTGGTCTGAAACTCTCCTTAAATACACTGAAATACTCACTGACTCTGGTCTGAAACTCTTTTTTCTTTTTTATCTCAGACAGAAAACAAGAAAATACTTTTACCCCAAACTGTCATCGGAGCTGAATACATCCGTCACCTGAAACACACAGAGGACAGGTGAGAGGTGTCTGTGTGTGTGTGTGTGTGTGTGTGTGTGTGTGTGTTTGTGTGTGTGTCTGTCGCTGTGTGTGTGTGTGTGTGTGTGTGTGTGCGGGTTACCTGGTTGACACAGACAACAGTTGTGTTGTACTCCCGGCTCAGCGTGTGAAGTATATGTGAGCAGCTGATCAGCTGTCTGCTCCTCTCCAGCCAATCAGAAGCCTGGAACTCAGCCCTGAACAGCGCCGCCACCGAGTCCACCACCAGGAGACGGACGTGGCGGCGAGCCAGGAGGACGGGGACGCGGCGGGACAGACATGCCTGCAGGGACTTCTGCAGGGACAGGGAGAGAGAGAGAGAGAGAGACAGACACACAAACACACACAATCTGTTATAATAAGGAATTATAATATATTAGAACACACACACACACACACATACATACACTGTATATATATTACTTATAATAATATATTATAAGATAGTATAAATAAGAAATATAAGTTCCATTAATTTCCGTGTTGCCCCTGAACGCAGCGCGGCGTGACTCACCAGGTCGGCGGCGTGCTCCACGTAGACGCGGTCCCCAGAGCACCGGATCAGAGCCGCGGGCACGTCCTGGCGCAGAGACGCCTGACCCCGGATCAGCTGCTGCAGGCGCCGCGCCGGGAACGGGTCCTCGGTGCACACGTACACCGCTCCTACAGACACACAGAGTTACAGGGTGGCCCCGAACGCTCCGCTCCTACAGACACACAGAGTTACAGACTGGCCCCGAACGCACCGGTCCTACAGACACACAGAGTTACAGACTGGCCCCGAACGCACCGCTCCTACAGACACACAGAGTTACAGACTGGCCCCG
>NW_023269057.1:86993-99183 GCF_013103735.1 Etheostoma cragini
ACTGATCTGAGTTCAGCCCCCCTGCTGGACCGGGTAGTGACCGGAGTCCACCTCCCCTGGGTACTGACCTGAGTCCAGGCCCCCCTGCTGGACCGGGTACTGGACTGACAGACACAGCTGCAAGGCCAGCTGGGTCTTCCCCGCGCCGCTCTCTCCAGACAGCTCGCTGACCCGCCCCACAGGAAGACCCCCCCGCAGCAGCTGGTCCAGGACGGGACACCCCAGACTCAGTCTTAGACCAGAGTCTCCATCCTGCAGCAAGACGGCTACAGACACAGACATACACAGACACACACACACACACACACACACACAGACACACGTTAGTTACATCACTCTGTAACCAATCAGACGTGTATAACTGACCTGGGGGGGTATTAACTGACCTGGGGTGGGGGGGCTGCTTCTGCAGGCCGTGGCAACAGTGGTCTGCAGCTGATGGACGTCAACGCGGGACAGACCGGTGAGCCTCTGCAGGTCTGGACCAGAAATACACAACACCTCCCTCAAAGACTTCAGTTTCACTGGGGGGGTTAATTCCACAATAAATCTTACAGTTTTGACGTGGTTAACATATGCTTCATCTGACGGTTGCCCCGACATTACCAAAATAAAACTAATCTACATATCTTTTACCGAAATATATGTAAAATAGAGTAGCGCCGATAGTACTACTAAAACATATAGTTCAGGACAATGCGTTCATATATGGTTATATTGTAATTACATTTGAAAATATTCGATAAAACATTAAAGTGTGGGTAATGTGAAAGGAGCTCCGTCTATAGATTATACGGCCTTAACGACGTTTAAGGACTGAACGTTACATCTAGAAGAGGATTTAACGTACAGGACATGTAGTCATATACACTTTATGATGGCCGATTACACTATTACAACATATATCTTAATAGAAAGTGTTAATTTGCGTTATGTATTCTTATTACATTTGTTGGTGAGCGATGAAATATTAAATTGTGATATTTCTGAGTGAAGCCTGGTGCACCGGCTCGCTTACCTTTCCTAACGGACGCTATGATCCGGGGGTTGAGCTCCAGTTGGTCCCAGTCCATGTCCCCGCCGCGGACATGCTGTCCCCGCCGCTGCTCCACTCTCACACGGCGACAACAACTCGCTACACTGGGTTATTTCACCAATTAATGCTAATAATGAGTTCTGCTTGTTTCGGACTAATTGTCCATGCCTTCGGCTCGTAAATTCACACACGATATACCCGCCAGAACACGAAACGTCATCACGCTACACCTGGAAGGAACCATTTCTCCATTTCAGCGGGGGTGGCTTGTCCCGGGTTAAATGTGAATCCAGTTTATTTTCTTATATACTAACCTGTAGCCTTTTTATTCCATAACTAAAACACTTAATGCAAACTTAAAAACTTTCAATATGGTTTGTAATTCCTCTCGACATCGATCAACATCCCCCCACCACATGTGAACTCTATACCCAGTGACGTCAGCGCGCTGCGTCGCAGGAAGAAAACAAAACACATCCGCGAAGACGAAGCAGCCAAACAATGCTCAGTGATCGGTTATTAAAACAATTAACCGTTAAATAACCGGTTAAATACTCGGTTAACGGTCTGTCTGACTGGAGGACAACATGGATTCTACCGGATATTAAATCTGGAGACACAACCGGCTCCGACGAGTTTCTGACCGCAATCCGGCCTCAGTTGTTCTGTTAGCGGTGAGTCCTCTATTACCGGTTATTAACTGGTATTAACTAATAAGGTCTAATATTAACCCTAACTAATGAGATTATAAATATGAGTTTGGACCACCCTTCCCCTACAATGAGGATCCCTTATCTTCAGGATCTTCATTGTAGATTATCTCTGAAGCATCAGAACTGTGAATGAACACATGAGGAATTTTGGCCTTAAGAAAGTAGAAATACCTGAAAACATGTTTTATATTCTACTTTCTTCAGAGTACCCCCTCTCAGAGTCCCCCCCCTCCCCGTTCTTGGCAGCACTCCATCACTCACCTTCTGGGACCATTTCAGGGACTACCTCAAGAAGCTCATTGAGGGAACACCAAGGGTTTGCATCACTTTTGAAAAGAGCAGTTAATATTAAACCAAAACTGTACGATTTGTTCCCGTAGACCAGTGTCCTCTGACCCCACCATGAGCCCCCGGGTGTGCAGGACCTGCGGGGGGGCAGACATCGACGTAGACCAGGCCCGGGGCAGCGCCGTGTGCACCGGCTGTGGCTCGGTCCTGGAGGACAACATCATCGTCTCCGAGGTCCAGTTTGTAGAGGGAAGCGGAGGAGTTTCGTCTGCTGTGGGACAGTTTGTCTCCGCCGATGGTGAGGTGCAACAACTCTGTCTACACACTCTGAAAACTCACTTCTGACCACGAAAACTAGTCCACATGCTTCAAAAACACTTAAACTACAGATTTTTGACTTTAGTCTGGCATATGCAGATTTGACTGTTTAAAAAAATATTTTTGCTTCTGGGAAGTCACTTATATTCTCTCTAGTTCATAGCAGCCATCTTCTTCTACGTCAGGAACATGCTCATATCAAACGGTTCGTCTTTTATCTGACGTAGTTATCGTTATGTTGAAACCTGAACAGCACGACTCAAACAGCCGAATGTGAACAAACTGAAGCTTTATTGAATCAGGTTGTGCAGACAGAGCTATGTCCTGGTCTTCACCTGGGGAGCCGGTTACCTGCAACAACAGAAACATGTTAATATAAGTGTTGGGGGTTCCTGCGCAGTGCTCACCCCAAATAAAATAGGTTCCTTCTAGAGCCAGACCGATAGATCGGTATCAGCATTTCTAATAGACAATTACTTTTTTTAAACTATTTATCCATTAGAATATTTATAGTGACAAATTAATACTTAAAAAGTAAAAGACGGTTAACCATGTTGTAAGTGTTGCCATTGGATAGTCTGTCTACCAGAGGGAACTCTACACTTTAAAAAAATATCTATAGTATATCTACTTTATTTGTTTATGTCTGTCTCTTGGCATTTCAGATTTTTAAATAACCAAATATTCATACCGTGTCAGCCTTAAATTGGTCATACTCTAGTTCCTTCCTGAACAACACTGACCTCTCTGGATGCCTTGGTGATCACTGGCTCCGTACTGAGTGCCACAGTCAGATCCGGTGAGATCCGGGTCAGACCCAATAGACCCTGCCCCCCCTGCCACCTCAGAGGTCGGGATGCTGAAGTTATGCAGGTTGTGTTGGAGGCTGGGACCAAGTTGGAAGGTCGGCGCTCCTAATTGACAATGGAAACCGAAAAAAAGACTTAGTTGTGACTAATAATTAAAGTTGCAAGCAGCAATGATCAAGATATAAATATAATTATCAGATTCTCGTCACTACCGGTCTGAGGGACTTTTCTTTGAGAAGATTCCTGTCCTCTCCAGTTTCCCATTTCAGGTATAGACTGGACCCGTTTCTCCTGGTTGGGGTACAGATGACCCACTTCTTGTTGGTTGACCTGAAGTCCAGAAGGGAAAAAACTGCTCGGAGGTTTGACTCTGATGGTCTGCACTCGTGACCGATCCGTCTCCCTCCGTTCAACGGTTCCTGGTCCTTCCAGGTTCGGGTCGACCCGGCCAGTTGCAGCAGATGTCGTTTCAGATGCCGGTACGTTGGCAGCGCCGGGGTGCTTGGTGTCAACGTTGGGTAGTTTGGTGCTGAACGGAGCTGGATGAAGTTGAGAGGTTTGAAACCAATGGTTCTGACTTTGAGGCTGGTTTACAGCTTTCTCTTTAGCGTTTGACACTTCCTGTCCTGCAGCTGAGAGACTCTGCTCCAGTGGGTTCTTATGTTGCCGGATCCAGTCCTGCACGCCAGGAGTAAGCTTTAGACTCTGCTGGTCTTCATGTGGCTCAATTATACCGCCGGGGACCCGAATAAGCTTGTCCCCTGATAGGCCAGAGTGCCAACCCATACCCAAAGACTTTGCATCCTGGGGTGTCCCAGTGGGACCAGATCTTCCCTGACCAGCGTCCAACTCTCCCCCAACTGGAGAATCAGGGATCCTGGAAGAACTCAAGCCAAAAGCCAGGTTTTTATTAGTAGGCCCAGAATTTTCATGTCTTGCTTGTACAAAATTGGAGCTGGGGTGGCGGGGCTTGGACAGCTGGGCACTGGGGTCTGGGTTGTAGCTGGGGGGGAGAGGCTTGGACAGCTCGTATTGGGGGGGACCGTGTGGGGGAAGGTCTGAAAACCCAAATACTTGTTGGTTCTGGGTACTGATGGTTTCAGGAGGAGAAAGATGAGGGTTTGGGAGCTTTTGGGAGACAGAGAGCAGCTTGTTGGGTCCTCCTGGTACCATGATGAAGTGGCTGGGTCCAGGCTTGGGCCTAGGCAAGTTGCTGGGAAGAGGCAGGACCCCCTCTGCTTGGTGGACCTTGTTAGTTGGGACGTTCCCAGAAACCTGACGTGAACAGTCTTCGGCGGGGACTTGATCTGCTGGAGAATAAGACAGATTTTAATATGAACTGGGTACTACTTTTTACCTTTATTCTGAAAAGACAATCTTCTCTAAGGTGTTTCCATGGGAACAGGATGGGGTTTCCCCCCCAACCAGACCAATGGTACTCACTGGAACCTGTTAGGCTCTTGAAGACTTTGATTGAACCAAATCCCTGCATCTCCGATCTGAAGGATCGGTTGACCGACAGTCTGTTTACCGAGCCAAGCGGATAGAAGCACCGCACCGTCAACCTGTTAACAATTAAAAAAGTATAATATGCTCAAGTCTTATACATGCACTAATTGAGCAATGTCAGAGGGGGGCATGGGAAGGCGCCCCCAGAAGTTGGGGGTTCGGTGTCCAGGAGGTGAACTGGCATCTCTCCAGCTACCAGTCCATCACTATACTTGAACCAGCGACCCTCCGGTTCTCAACCCCCCCCCACTGACACAGCTACTGTTCTCTCCCATTATTTTTTAGGTATTGAGGTTTTCCTCACTTGAACTGAGACTCCCTGGAGATCAGGTTCGGTCCGTCTGAGATCAGCTGTCTGTCGTGGACGATCTCGTTCTCATAAACCATGTAGGACTCCGCGGCCTGGGGACATCCTCAGTTACACAACTTGACTAACGTGTACATCTTGACTAACGTGCACATCCGACCCTGTAGTTGGACATGTTTTCAGTGTTCTAGTCTCACCAGAGCTCTAGTCCCGCAGGAGTCCAACTTGAAGACAAACAGGACTCTGGCTGCGTCAGTCTCTTTAGGCTTGCAGCTGGGGTCCAGCAGCGTGGTGGTGTCCGGGTGCACGGAGGGCCAGGTGGAGGTGGGCGTTGTCACCACCGCCATGGTCCCGTCTGCTGAGCAAACTGACCCCCCAAGAGACAACGGTTAGGACGGGACACAGACAGTGAGGACGGTGAGGGACATAGACCGGAGGTGCATGCACATTAATATTCTGAACAATATTCAGTGTTTCATGTTGGTATTTATGTATTTAAGAAGCATTCTTGGGATATTTACACTGCTCGATCAGAATCTGCATCTCGATCAGGGTTTATTGCAGTTTGACACTTTAGGGCTTACAGCCCCATTGTTAATAAAATTTGTAATGCAGTTTACATTTAAGACAAAAATGTATATATAAATAGTGCAACTAGGTCTCAATGGTCAAGGTTCCACAAAGCAGCCGGATTCAGGGCCAACAAATAGAAACATTACCAAGAGTTACTTCTTTTTGAAGACAAGATTTTAGCTTTTTGCGGCCTTAACCGGAGATGACAGCTAGAAGACCGCAAATGGGGGTACCTATCATGTCCTTGGTCTTGAAGAGGCAGCGTTTGGAGGTGGATGTCTGGACTTCCAACGTTTTTGAGTCTCTCAGAAGAAGCCGAAATGTCCCGTAAAAGTTAGACAGTGTGACATCCTGGAAATGAAACAGGACTGGATCAGAGACACACACTATAATAGACTAAAGACATATTTGCTGTATAATAGACTAAATTACTGGAACTACTTAAAGATTCAGCTGGAATCAACATGTTCAGATGCAAGCCATCGGCTACATTAAGACCAAGATGGTTCCTGGCCCCAGGGCCTGAAACCAACACCCGACCACCCAGCAAGAATCTGGGACAACATGTTGACATTTGGATAATTTGAACCCATTCCCACAATGCATCGTGGACTCTTACGTCATAGGCGTATCCTACAGAGAACACCGGGATTTCCAGCGTGGTCTTGAACGCCTCGCTGTGAAGGCGGTACCCTCTTTGGATGGCCAGTTGTGATGTCAGAGGCTCGTGGCCGACGCCCACCTCCCAGATACTCTCCGCGTGAGACGGTATGACCACGGTAAAGGTGATTCCTCCGTCTGAACACTGAGCCGTGATCTCTGGTGGAACTGCACAGGAGAAACAGAACGTTGTCAATGGTGGAACTTCTCCTTCTGAAGAGGAATCACTAGATAACTTTCTATTCACGTGTCAAATTATCTGGAGTTGTAAAACCTGAGATAAATGTGGTGAAAGCGTGTTTCCATTTAACGGCTTTACAGCCAATAAGAACGTGTGGTGATGACTTCACACGCTGTTTTAGGGTCAGACTGGGACATCTGATTGGTTGGAGACATTTTAAGGTGTTTCCATTCATTTACACTGAATCACAACAGACTTCTACCATCACACGATCCACTATGGGTCAACCATCACACCATCAGGTGAGACCAAAAGTATTTCCTTTGAATCGATTTTCATGGAATTCCAAATTTTACCAATTCCACAAATCATTTTTCATTTAGTATCACTTAATTCAAGTAAACATGGATGGAACAGCGCTAGTTTCTTTCTGTAGACCGGTTAAAAACCAGAACAGAGGTACTTACACATGTTTACTGCTTGTGCCTTAATGGACGTGAGGTGGTAGTACGAGTCTTTCTGAGACATGATGGTAAGTGTGTAGTTTACATCGATAGAGTACTGCACCACACCTTGGCCCACGTACTGTTGGAGGGAAACATGAAAAAATGAGTAGTGTTATATTTGGAATCGAAGGGGTACACAAGTTAATATTTGACAGGACTGAAAAACACTGGCACCACCGAACCAGCTCAGCTGACCTCAAAGCCGGCAATAGGTCAAATCCCGGCACCACTAAATCTCCAGGCCAGGGACAGGCTAAATCCTGGCATCACTAAACCAGCCAAGCTGACTTTCAGGCCGGGGACAGGCTAATTTCTGGGAAATGCCAAGCCAAACTGTGTGGAAATCCTCACCGTCCAGCGGACAACCCCGTTCTCAAAGGGCATCTGAAGTTCGTAGGCCCGGCTGCCGTTGGCGTGAAGGACGGGACTGATGCTGAACCCCCCCTTGGTGCTCTGTGACATCATCATCTGGTTACCGTTGATATGGACGTCCTCCAACGTCACATCAGCTGGGATGTTCCCCAGGTAGACTCTGAACATGCGGTCATCGCTTACAGTCTCTACGAGAAGGAACCCAAATCACGAGCAGATGAGACACAGATGTCTGACAGAGTACATCTTAGATTCAGATAATTCAAATTTATAGTTATTTATATATGTTAATCACCAACAGTTCTCAGCGCTTTTCATAAAGAGCAGGTCTAGACTGTGCTCTGATGTTATTTACAGAAACCCAACAATAGATTACAATTTCATACAATATGATAAAAGAAAGGATACGTTTGATACGGAGCATAATGCTTATATAATCCTGCCCCTACTTCACAATTTAATATAAAACCAAATATGTTTATAAGTAATTTTAGGTCATACAATAACTTACACAATACACTTCTATTACCATTCATTTCCTTAGTTTAGGTCTCTTCCTTTCTATATTGGTAGTAGTAGTTTTCCTTCATCCATTTAATATCACCGGTTAATATTCAACTGGGGGACTTACAGTCTGGGGAGGGGGGGGCGGGAGTCAACTGGGGGACTTACAGTCTGGGGAGGGGGGGGCGGGAGTCAACTGGGGGACTTACTGTCCAAGTGGAAGGGTGGACGGCAGAGCAGTGGCGTGTCGAGGACTCTGAGCATTCGGTGTCTCGTGTCAATGCTACTTCCGTCTTCATACAGCAAAGAGAAAACATGTTCGTAAAGCATGAAGATCACATACGTCTCCTTGTACACGTTGTTCACCACCGAACTCTACAGAGAAGGAAACAAACATTTTCATTGTCAGATCTGCAGAATTTTTACAAACTGTTTTGGAAACTTATCCCCGTGGACTGTACCTTCCTGTAGCCGCCCTCCGCCCCGAAAGGAACTCCGATCTGGACCAATGGGCCTCGTTGAACCATGCTGAATCCTCTGGTTACAATGGTGTGTTCGTCCAGAAGAACGCCCTCCAGCCCCAGGCCGAGGGTTCGGCTTTCAAACAGTGCTCCCTCGTCGACCAGCGGGGTCACGACCCGCGGGATGTCCCACAGCAGCCGGGCGCCATCATAAGAACCCGAATCTGAGGATCAACAGAATCGCTGTAAGTTCCAGAACAACTTGCCCTTCCTGTCCAGGAGAATCTACCCCTGAAAAAGAATCTACCCTTCCAGGAGAACCTACCCATCCCATCCAGAACTTACTGACTGTGCAGGCCATGGACACGTCGATCATCATCAACGTCAGCTTCTTTTTAAAGAACAGAGAAACCCGGACGACCTCCACGGGGACGCCTTCCACCTGACCATGAAACAGAAGGTCATATACACAGTAACTGCTCCAGTGCTTCACTAATTTAAAGTCACAGCCTCTCAGTAACCTTTAGTCTCTTGAATATACAGAAAGTCCTTCAAATCTGGGAGGTCTGGTTTCCCCGTAATCACAAACCCCTTCATCAACTCCCGCAGTTTGTTCCAATTATACACCACATGAAAACAAACCTTTCCATTGGGATTCTTAGTTCATTATTTGAACAAATGACAGATTTGTGGCCTAGGTGGCGACCCACCGTTCTCAGCTCGGCATGCGGCTGTTTGTACCGCGAGCGGAGCGCCACCCTCTGGGCGCCCACCGTCAGGCTGTAGCCCCCTCGCTGGGCTTCACTGATGGACATGGAAGACACCCGTCCATCACTCTGCAGGAACATCAGCTGCCACACAGAACTCGCCATCCTCTGCGCCTGAACGCCACAGAAACAGACATCTAGGTGACCTGCTGTCCTCGCAGGGGGGGCCTAAACCCCTCTGAACTCCCACTGACTTCACAGAATATTGCATATTTTCCACTTTATATTTATTAAAAAGAAATTTAGTTTAACGTAAGTGCTTTAGAGCTTAACAGGCTGTCAAATCTGGTCTTATCGCCCCTGAATCTACACCGTATCCATGGCTACAGATCAGTGTTGATTAGGGAGTTTTACCTGAGAAAAGGCTGAGTGCCACATCTCTCCACTGTCCCCCCGCTGACCTCCACACGACGACTCTCTGTCCACGTTCACCTGTCCACATCAGGAAACGTGGAAAACTTTAAGTACTTTACACTCATCAGCAAAAAGTATATCACTCAGTTAGGGCTGAGACATGGAGACAATCAGACACTCCGTTAGGGCTGAGACATGGAGACAATCAGACACTCCGTTAGGGCTGAGACATGGAGACAATCAGACACTCAGTTAGGGCTGAGACATGGAGACAATCAGACACTCAGTTAGGGCTGAGACATGGAGACAATCAGACACTCAGTTAGGGCTGAGACATGGAGACAATCAGACACTCAGTTAGGGCTGAGACATGGAGACAATCAGACACTCAGTTAGGGCTGAGACATGGAGACAATCAGACACTCAGTTAGGGCTGAGACATGGAGACAATCAGACACTCAGTTAGGGCTGAGACATGGAGACAATCAGACACTCAGTAAGGGCTGAGACATGGAGACAATCAGACACTCAGTATACTCTTCAAATATTGAGATTGTAGGTTTGACAACTGATGCTTTGACAAAATATCTTCCCACTTAGCTATAAGATAAATAATCTTCAGAAAAGGTGGACAAAGACTAACTGGGGAAAAGGCTGACAGTGACACCAGTCTGGGGAGTTCAGGAAATGACATCACTTTATTGGAATGCAGCCTTTAAAACCAGGAAAAGACACTTGTGTCATATCAAAATATCCAAAATGTAATACTAATCATATCACAATATTGATATATCATCATAACTCAGTATTACTAGAATTGCACAAAATGAAATCCAGTCTGCACCCATGTAGCGGGACAGAAGCTAAGCATCCCATCCAGACTGAGTCTTGGAACTCACCTTTAGGCAGTTTAGACTTAGATTGGTTTCACGAACTGACCTCCATATAGTCCTCCTCGCAGATGACCTCTCTGTGAGTCCAGGTCAGACCAGAACAAACGGCAGAGACCGGCCGGCTAGTCCACGTTCCCCCAGCGTTGCTCACAGACACGTTGAAGCTGAAGGTGAACATCTCGTCGTTCTGAAACAAGCAAAACCAGTCGGGACTCAACATGGAGAACACCTGGAGTTACACGACCGGGGACATTAAACCCCCTGCTATGCTTTTGGTGTAACATCTGGCACCACAAATTAATTCTGGGAAAGGTGAAGTAAGGCTCAGTGGTGTTGCATTTCTCTAAACCAATCCCAACGGTCCTGGGAGGCTGAGAACTGTCTCAGGAGACTCCACCGAACCGTCTCAGGAAGGAGCTTCAGGTCTCTACAGTGTGCACCTGAAGCTCAAAAAGTGCCCTGGTGCAGGTACCTGGTTCTGGGTGAAGCAGGAGTAGTAGGAAGCCCTGAAGGTGGTGAAGCCATCCATCCTGAAGGTGCTGATTGTGTAACCGCAGCGCGACGCCAGCGGCTCAATGAGAACGTGGACGCCACTTCCATCTACAGAGGGACAGACAGGTGTTACCGGACAGACCGTGGGACAGGACAGGTGGACACATTCTGCAGGTGTCGATTCAGGGGGACGCAGTGTGTCGTCAGGGACAGAAACCTCTCCCCCTTACCGTGCAGAACCTGGACAGGTGACAGGTAGGTGGGCAGGGGGACAGCACTGAGACTAACGAGGGTAAAGCAGACCTGACCTTTGACCTGGAAGCGAGGCGTCTGGGCCGAGCGAACGTGGATCCAGAAGTACCGGTCCCGACACTCTGACTCCACCACAGAGTCCTCTAAAAGGACATTAATAATCAGATTTTTAATTAAGACTGCCAATTAAGGGGAGGAGAATAATAATAATAATAATAATAATAATAATAATAATAATAATACCTTCAGCTGAAGATATCTCTGTGAACTGGCAGCAGATGAACACGAGTCTAGAGAGAAATGTAAATCAGTTTATACACAACCACTATTCTAAAGTCCACTAGAAGTTTTATCAGTGTGCCTACTACTTAGTACACATCCAAATAAAAACTAAACGTACGCGTTACGCGTTTTAACCCTCCAGAGACCTTTTAAAAATCTATTTAAGACCCGTTTCCCAGAAACTGCTACGACGTAGCTAGCGCTGAACCCACCAGACTCCATTTATAAAAACAGTACTTTAGCGTGTGTAGAGCCAACTCATTGTCTCATGTAAATGGGTAAACGTCGTGTTAAGGTCGACCAACACTAGAGTTGGAATGGCTGTAAAATTGTCGAGAAGACCAGAAACAGCTTTTTATAGTTTTATTTGGTTTCTGTCAACTTCGAACAAAGTGTGTAATACAATGCTAAAATTACTTTATATTTACATGGAGCCTGGCAGGTTTACAGAGGCAAGCAAACTATATAAAACATACTAGCCCAGTTTTATATATATATATATACATATATATATATATACACACACACACACACACACAGTATGTTGAGTTACAAACCATAATAATAATAATAATAATTAAAATAATAATCATTTACCCAAAGAAGAGGAGTGCAGCCGTTCCCATGTTGAAGCTGCAGAAAGTGTCTCTGCTGTGTCTCTGAGGAAGAAAAAGCTTCTCCTCTGCACCAGGTGGGCTGATCACCTGGTTGTCATGGCAACAACATTCACACCTGAGGCTGGTTGAGTCTGATTACACCTGGAGGTCTTCTTCTCCTTCTTCTTCTTCTTCTTCTTCTTCTTCTACTCTGAACTCACCTGAAGAAAAACAAAGAAGCACACAACTTTAAAATGTGTGTGTGTGTGTGTGTGTGTGTGTGTGTGTGTGTGTGTGTGTGTGTGTGTGTGTGTGTG